>NW_017728928.1:15745489-15778198 GCF_001723895.1 Crocodylus porosus
ACCCCCGGACTTTGGAGCCGGGGTACCCCCTTGCGTTGGACCGTCAGCGCCCCACTTTGGGTGAACCCCTTTTTCCATCAAGACGTGGCAGGCGAGATTGACGGGGCACAAGCGGTCCGGCGCGTACCCCCCTCCTCTCCAGGGGCCATTTGGGGATTTTGGGGCGACTCACAACCGGGTGACCTACCCCATTCCCCACACATACCTTTTCTCATTCACTGGGGAAAACTGCTGTTGCAGAGATCTAATTGGTGCATCATCCAATTTTTCAATGCTTGATGGAAAAAAATCACAAGCTTCTCACAATAGCATTAATGGCAAAGTTTCTAAATGCCATGCTAGCTATAAAAAAAGTCAATTTTATATGTTCAGTACTGAAGAATGGGCCAGAAACATGGGGTGGCGGCTGCAGTTAGTCAGTTTCCATTCATGTCTTGCTAATACCTTGAGTGGCTAAGTAGTCCTAAATTATGGGCCACCAATCTTTATGACAAATACCCAGTGCTGAGTCATGTTGCTTCTCAGTCTCTACAAAGAATGCCTGGGTGGGGATCAAGCAAGCACAGGAAGCTAGATTTATAAAAAGGGCTCTGCACGCCTCCCTCCCCCCCTCAGTCATCTTTGATGAAGGCCATATATTTTAGTAGCTGTCTGGCCTCCTCTGCCCACAATGCCTGACTGCCTTGCTTATAAGTGGACCTCTTCAGCATTAGCCTTACCTATCTATAAGCTGTTGGTTCAGAAGCTGGGAGGATCAAGGCTTCACGATGGCTAACAGGCTTTGCTTTCAAAGCCATGAAGGCATAACATTATGGGGAGGGAGAGAGGAAGTTCACTCTATTTGTAACTGAAGTATATATTTTTTCTTTTCCAAGATCAAAAAAGGGACCCAGGAAAAATAAAACAAGTTACACAGACCAGTAGGTTAACCAGTATCCAACAGACTCCAATCTCATGTTTCCCCATCAAAAGTTAGATTTGAGCCAACATGATAAAGAGATCTTCTTCTTCAGCCTTAGGCTAGACCCATGTGGGATAATGCCCTCCCTTCATTGTTATAAACCAGGGATCAGCAATTATTTGGGCTGGAGGGCCGCTTAAGGAGTTCTGATGACATTGCTGGGGAGGGAGGGGAAGAAGGAAACTGCTTCTATCCAGCCCCGGGCTCATCTGCCCCATACCCATAGGAACCTTTCCAGTACTAGGAGGCGGCCACACTTTGTGCTGCCAAAATAAAAATTGCCAATTGAAATGAATTCTTGACCAGCTGAAAGCATTAATGCCTGTCATAATAGAAACAATCCATCTTGTGGTGCTAATTTTCTGAAAGAAAACTATTCAGTTTGAGAATGAAACTTCTCCCTTGTCTCCATGTACATCATCACTTGAAGGTCATTCCTGAAACATTATGCAAACACCGAATCACCTTTTCCAGACAAAGAGGTTGAGGACTCTTACAAATTTGTAATACTATGTCACACATTCACTACATTGTTGCACATCATAATCTACAATAGGACCCAGATGTCAGCTGGGACTAGTAAGTGGGGCTGCAGTACATATTCCACAGTAGGGGGACCCATAGCTGGGCATGCTGCACAGAGGACACTTAATATTCCAGAAGACAAGTCACTGCACACACTTCCCATGATGAAAATACCTGCCAAAGCAAACTGGGCTTTTATTGCTGCCATCCCCAAGCTGCAGGAAGGCTAAACAGCTAGCCCTGACCCTCCAGGGGGCAGAGCCTACACCCAAGGATGAATGTGAAAAATCAGCCCCACAAGGTGACTGTGGTAAGAGAATAAGCACATCCACACTGTGTTAAGGGAATAAGCCCATCCAAAAAGTCATGAGACTTTTTCTTGCCTCAGCCACAGTGAAGTGGAGATCCCCTGTACAGATTATACTCTTCTTTCCCCTACCTACTCCCTTGGAGACTCAGAAACATAGCTCTTTGTCTTCTACCTATAAGCACAAATGAATGAAGGACCTACAGCATCTGTTATTTGAGGTACTGACCCTCCTCAAAGTACAGTTCCCACCCCCCACAACCACTCCCCCAAAGTTTCAGCAGCTGGGTGCTGTGCCTCCACCTTTGCCTGTATGGCATGTACAGTCTTAATGCCATAACTTAGTCCTCAAACAGTTGTTTTCAAAGACAGCCAAGGGATCTGGACATGAAATGGGGTAGGAAGTGGGCATCCTTACATCGTCAACCTTTGTTGGATAGGGACCATTCATTTTTCTGCCTTTGCAGGCACCCAGCATGAACATGGTCCCTGGCACATAATGAGGACTCCTAAGTGTCCTGTAATGCAAACAAAACATCCATCTAGATCCCTGAGGTGGTTAAGAAAGTCTCAGCCCTTGTCTTGGGCTGTCCAAACAAGGAGATGCTCACAGGTTCGCTCTGCAATAGGAGAGAGAACCACTTCTTGGTTTTCAGGACCTCTCAGGACTGTGTTTTGTGACATGAGGCCTGACTCAAGGCCTTTAAAGTCAATAGATATCTTTCCATTGACTTCCAGGAGTTTTACATCAGACCTAAAATAAGTGGAGTTAGCAAGGGGCTTAGCCTATTTTCCTAGAAAATGACCACACAACACAAAAGCAGCAGCAGACTCCAAGTGAAAGTCTAAGGTTTCCTTTCATCACCACAGGGTCTCCCCCACCCCATGGTAGAGCCCCGCACTGGTGCTCTGTAAATTCTGTTCTAGTCCACACTCTCCTAGTCAGTTTAATGCTGGTTTGTTTAATGCAAAACAGGCTGTTACTGGCTCTCATTCCACCCTGTGGTGAGGCCCTGTAATAATGCCTACTGTGGGCAGCTACTGCAGGAGAGTTGTTCTGTCAACTCTGGACACCAGTGTAGCTCACACAGGTTTAAATGCACTTTCAGTGCATCTGTTGTAAATGTATTAAATTAAAAAGTAGCTCATGAAAGCAACTGAGCAGAATTCTTCTAAGCAAAAAGTTTTAGTCGTATAAATACAACAGGAAACTAGTAATCAGATTATTTCTTTCATTGGCGATGCATAGGGGGTGCACATGCACCTGCTGAGAATGGCAGTGCACCCCCTGAGATTGGCCACTGCTTGCCACTTCCCACCCCCAACTGACAATGCCAGCAGCATCTGTGGGTGGTTGCCAATTGCTGGTCAGCACTTGCCACCTCCACCTTGCCATCGACACTGCCTGTGGGAGCTCCTCACTTGGCCTGCTGCTGACACCGCCATGGCCGCCTGCAGAAGCTCCCCACTTGTCACTACCAGGTCCCCACCACCACCACCACCACCCGCGTGCAGTCACTGTGCCCCCCCAGCCTCGGGAGGCATGCAACATTCATGAATTTTCTTTGCTCCAAAAGATTACTCTTGGATCACTGAACAAAATCCATTTCCTTAATAGGATAATATATTTTGATTTTCAAAAAACCTTTTGACGACGTCCCTTACTAAAGGCTTTAAAAAAAAACAACTGAGTGATGCCACATTGTTACAGGGAAGGTTCAATTGTAGACTGATGGTCACTTTTCAGGATGGAGTGGGGTTCTGCAGAGATATGTGCTGTGCCCAGTTTTGTTCAACTTTTTCATCAATGACCTGGAAATGGGGGTACATGGTGAAGTCTCCAAGTGTGCAGATGCCACCAAACTATTCCAGGTAGTCAAAGCTGATGAAGAAGAACTGCAGAAAGATCTCACAAAGCTAAGGGAAATAAGTTAGTGGGCAAAACGAAATGACAGATGAACTTCAAAGTCAGCAAGTGCAAGGTAATCCACATGGAGAAAAATAACCTGTTATACATACACAATGCTGGGTTCTGAATTAGCTGTTATGATTCAAGAAAGAGGGCTTGGCGTTATTGTAGGTAATACTCTAAAAATATCACTTCAACGTGCAGTGGTGATGTAGGGCATAATTAAGAAGGGAAGTAAAAGCCAAACAGAAAACATCATAATGCCACTACATAAATTCAATGTACACCCACATCTTGAACACTATGTGCAGTTCTGGTCTCTGCATCTCAAAAAGGATCTAGTAGAATTAGGAAAGGTACAAAGAAGGGCAACCAAAATGATCAGGGGTATGAAGCAGCTGCCATGCCAGGAGAGATTAAATAAGATAAGATCCTTCAGTTTGGAAAGGAGATGGCTGACGTTGGGGAGGGGGGCAGGGGGAATAAAATGGAGGTCTATAAATTCATGAAGGATGTGGACGAATACAGAATAGGGAATTGTTATTCACCAAGCCTCAGAATAGTAGAACTAGTGGAAACCCACTGAAATGACCAGGAGAGGTTTAAAATTAACAAGAGTATGCAGTACATTGTTAACTTGTGGAACTCATTATCATAGGAGGTTGTAGAGGCGGATAATATATCCAGGTTCAAAAAGGGACTAGACAAATTCATGGATTATAGATCCATTAATAGCTATTAAACAGAACAGTTAGAGATGTAGCCTTTAGCATCTCTAAACCAATGATGGTGGATGCCTGGGAGCAAATGATGAGATAGGTCACTCTAGATGCACCCTGTTCATGTGCTCTCCCTCTAAAACAGTGGTTCTCAAACTTCATAGAGTCGTGGAACCCTTTCATATCAATTCTTCTGCCACAGAAGCCCTACCTGCTACCCTGTGATGTGAGGTGGAGCCAGGTGACTGAGCCTGGCGATGGTGGTGTACCACCTCCTGGCCCCTCCACCATTATGCCTCGTCTCTTTGTGAAACCCCTGATGACCTATTGGAGAACTCAGGGGTTCCACAAAACACTGTTTGAAACCACTGCCCTAAAGCAATGGCTACCACATGCCTCCAGCAAAGGAGGTAGGAGGGGGAGAGGGAGTCTGTGTCAGGGAAAACAGGGAGAGAGGAAGAGATATTACCTCCTCCGACTGTGGCATGGCAGAGGGCAGAGAAGGGAATACATGCTTGCCTGAGTTTCTTGCTGCTGATCTCCTATGCCACAGGACAGATCCAACCCATGGGCCATAGGTAGAACACCACTGTTCTAAGGCATCCACTACTGCTACTGCTGAAGACAGGCCTATTTATTATGCAAGTGTAGCAGAGCTTAGGCTCACCAAGAAACTACAAGCTCTCTTAATTGTTAGAGGGAGGCCACTAGCTCTGTAACTACTGAATTCTTGGGACAAATGAAAAAAAAAATCTAAAAAAACAGAATGGGAGCACAGGTCATAGGTTAATAACTAGGGCTCCCAGGGGGAGACCCCAAGCAGAGAACACTGGCTAGTATCCACTGCCATCAAATGCATCTAAGAAGTCTGTGGACACTGCCCAGTGAAACTCTGCCCAGGGGCATAGGAAGGGAAGGAAGACAGCCCCACTGTCACCCAGGTTCCCTGGAGACAGGATGCTGGGGATATAGATGGACAATTGGTCTGACCAATATGGCACTCCTCATGTTCTTGCATTCTAGGGCAGTGGGGGCCAATCTTTGTGAGAGGTGTTCCCTAAACTAGCCCCACACCCTCCAAGTGCTGCTCTGATCCCCTTCCCCTGTCTGATCTGCTGCTGCTCTGCTTCCTGCTCCCTACTATGTCCTCCCTGCCCAATCCTCTGCTCTTCTTTCTGCTTCCTGCCCTGTACTCCCTGCCTGATCCCCTGCTCTGCCTTCTGCTTCATGCCGTATCTGCTATTGTCCTGCCTGACCTCTCCCTGGTTTATTGCATGCCACACACAACAGTTGCCCATGACACTTGTGGGACTCAGGCCACATGTTGGTCATGGATTTCATGTAGATGTCATTCTACCATTTTGTAAGTATATAGTGTGAATTACTACTGTAGCTTAAATATACATTACTTCCACAGAGTCTTTTTTTAATCAGGTCACTCATGAGGTGCACAGTATCTTTTGGGCTTGGGAAAAGATACTGCTTTTTTCAACAGGTCTTTCCGTTTAGCGGAGAGTCATTTCAAAGGACTCCGCTTCACTACTTTGCAGGGCTTGCTAGTAACAAATGAAAAATGTTTTTATCTTAACAAATCTGATAGCTTAGCAAGCACTCACTGTAGACAGAAGATATGACCAACCAAGATGAGAGGCACAATAAAAAAGGACAAAGGGAATGGGTGTAACCCTGCAGCTTGTCCCCAGGCAAACATCCTACTGAGGTTTCACCATGTTATTAATTCTCCTATTGTAGTCATGAACATTTTTCCAGGAATTCTTACAGGCTTATTGTATAAGCCAGCTGTTTAAAAAAAAAAATTAGGACAGGAAAGTATTAACTCTGTCCTGATCTGCTGCATTTACACAGCATAAGAAAAGGAAAGGGGTGACCCAAGACAGCAAAAACGTTAATTGAAAGTGACTATATTAAAAAAAGTCCAATAAAGCCAAAGGGCCATATTTACCCAAGAATCTAGGCACCCAGGAGGGTTTGTGTAAGTGCCTAAGCAGGGTAGGTGCCTGACAGGTGCTTTTGGTAACCTCATGAGGCAGCTATATTCTATATACCTTTCTATATTCTATATTCTTCTTAATACCTTTGTAAATCTACCCCATCACACCTATTTCATAGCAATGCACAGCCCTTCTACCTTCAGTTAGACATGTGTATGCTTTAAGTCAGTGGAAGCCCTATGTAGTAAAAGGCTGAACAATCCAACACCTGTCCTGGAAACATCCGATTTCAGTTTATCATCAAACATGTCCAATTTTGTAAACTAGCAGGAAAGCAAAAGCTCATCAGTCCTGGATGATATATTAGCAGGACTGATATTGCCTTGAACCCTATGCCAGAGGAAGGAAAAAGATTTTCCTAAAATACTTTTGCTGGTGTCTTGGTTCTGTTTACTCTGTCACACTGTTCAAATTTTCTTTTCTCTCTCTCTCCTTACTGCTACTCAGTTAAATTTACCAAGAGCTGGCAGGCTGGATCCAAGCAAGATACTCAACTTTCATCCACAAGGCTACCAGACCAGGGAAAAGCTAATCTTCAGAGGAATTTATTCTGTCCCCCACCCCTCATTATCAATGGAAACCAAGCACACTGAAAACATTCACAACACAGAAGGATCCTAGATTTGGAAAACTGCTGTTGTTCCTAGAGTATAAATCAATAACCCCAGTATCTTAAGCTATGAAACAAACATTGTCCTTGGAGTGGGAACAACTGTATTGAGATGTGTCCCAGAATAACTGATCCACTTCACTGGGTGACACAGATGTCACCCACTGTCCCACAGGGTCAGGCTCTGCTGCTTCTGGGCCTTCAGGGGCCTAAGTCTGTGGGAAAAAATGCAATCAACTCAGTTCTCCCATTTGGAGAAACATGCATGAAGCTGGGGTGTGATAGCATGATACATGAGCCCAGGAAGCCCCAACTGGGGGATTCCCAGAGTGTGCTTGTGCAAGCAGAAAACCCAAGTGGGGAAACCTGATCCTGCATGCCCAGAAATACCCCTGCACAGGAACTCCTGGAGCACATGGGATTGGCCCCTGCAGCCCCAGGACTATCTGCACAGAGCAGTCCATACTGTCCCACCATATAGCAAACAGACATTTGTTGCCAAAAAGCAGCAAAATTGTATACTACATACTGTTGTGGCCTTAGCTCTGACCCCTGACATATCCCAAATATAGCTGGCATACTCCTACGGCACTTAAGGGAGGGAGACAGACAGACAGACATCATGCTACTCTTCTCAGCCCTCTGTAAGTTAATGGATTGACCAATACCTCAGAACATTAAGCTCATTTTCAACTACTAGCTAAGCAATATCATCCGCATATTATCTTCTTCCAATATTCTGTGATGATACAAGTGATATAGGAAGATTAACCACCATAACAATTGATAGATATGAGGAACGATGTTTCCAAGGAATTCCAAGAGCCCTGAATAAGCTTCACTGTTGTCTCATTAAACCTTTTGGAAGAAACTTAGGGCAACTCTAGAATAACATAGGGACATAAATAGGATAGCTTGCACAAACCCCCAAATCCTGGCCAGTTCAGGTAGTACATATGGTCAGAGACAGCTCTCACTTGCAGCAATTCAACCCATTGCCTTAACTATACCCCTTCCTATCCAACAGTCTTCCCTGGGCTGACTACATGAAGGGTGCTGTAATGCCACCCAATTAGTGTACTGCACACCTAGGTGCAATAACTAATATTACATCATTAAATTAATTCAGCCAGCAGGAGAAACATATTGTGTGCATGTCAAACAAAGGTACCTCCAGCCCAATCCACTTTAGCATCCATAGTTCACTTTCAAGAGAGAAAAGTCTTAGGAAGTGGTAAGGACAATGCCAATGGTTTTCCCAAAACTCAAAGCCACTAAACAAGATACATGCATTCTTTTCCTGGAAGTTCTTTTGCTGGAAAAGCCTTCGGTTTTCCATTTGGAATTGCTCTTTGCCACCTAGAGCCCTGGGGATTAATCAAATCAAAGAGTATCTCCCTCTTGCATGTGGGAAGCAGCTGATGCTAAAAATATTCTGCACATTTTCAATCGTTCACAGACCTGAACTTCGCTGTCAGATGGACACTTGTTTCCCATTAATAAAGCCAATGGATTTTCATTTGAAATTAATCCCTCTCCTTTTCCTGGGGAGGTAACTGCAGGCTGGCACTGGCACTGTCCTTTGGCTGAAATCCTTCCATCTCTTTCTGTGAATCTATAGCCCATTGGCACTGGGAAGCTACTATTGTCAGAAATCAGAGTAGGGCCTCTCCCTGCTCCCACTAAACGTTGACTTCATGGGATACAGAATAGTTGTTCAGCCTTTTCCCAGACCTGTCTCCCTTTCTAGATGGGAATATTCTTTTATCTCCTATTTACATTTTACCCTATGAGGGGAAGAGAGGGAAAAAAAGAGAATGTATGTAGCTGAAGTAGCCATTTCAGTTGTAGGCAAATGACATGTAAATTCCGGCCAAAAATGAAGGATTATACTAGTCATGGTGGAAGGATTTGCGTAATTGCAAGTAAGATTATTGTGATATTGCCATCCTGTTATTATGCAAATCCTCTGATTGGCCAAGAAAGATTAACAACCGATGGATTTCAGCAGAGATTTGCATGCAGTACAATTATAGAGAAATCTCTATATAGCGGTCGTCTAGGACAGCTGGAAAAACCAGAATGCAAAGAGCAGGATAAAATAGAACACATTGTAGTTATTCCCCAGCTACCATGCAACAGCTCCACTCTTTGATTAGCAGAGAAAATTCAATTTCAGTAACAAAATATAACAATAGAACAGTTTACGGACTTTGTTATTGTTCAGTCCCTCAGCAGAAAAGGCTCCAGGGACTGCAAATTAAAGTCCTATTTGAAGGAAAAGAAACAGCAGCAATAAGAAACTGTAGAAGATCCAATAAGGGAGCCAAAAGTAATTGAAGGACTTACCTAGTGGTCAGCCAACAGTACATACTGCTTAGCCAAGGGCTAATGCAATGACTTGGAAAATGTCTAAACATCCAAGAGTAAAAATAATGGAAAAAAATTAACCAGATAGGAGGAGCCTGTGACAAGTGAATGGTCCCCCATCACACTTGGAACCTGATGAAGGGACAGTCCTGCCATTACAATTTTACAGCAAACTGTAGCATAGACCCCTTCGGGTCCTTGTGCATCCCTTTCAGGTGTCACATCCAGGCTTGGTTTCTCCAGGTGGAAACTCATGTTTCAGAACATTGTTCAGAAAGGCAGTGAGGTGCTGAGATCTGAAGACCCTATCTGTCATTCTCTCTTCCATAGCCTTCAACTGACATTGGTCCCTATTTTGAGATTCTTTCTAGGAGCCTGATAACTAGTATGAAAGTGCAGTGAAAACACAGCTAACCCCAAGAAAGTATTATTTATCCATCCATGGCTATATCAAGCAATAAAAGCTGTTATGACTTATCATGCATCAGCCTCAGCCATTTCTTTGAGTAGGTTTCCATTTATCCCTGCAGCTGTGCACCTATAGAACATGGTGCAAGCTTTTTTTTGAGCCCCCATCAGCCTCTCCATTATGCTGACCTTTTCTAGTAGTTTCCAAACCCTTTGTTTAGGATTTCCAACTTGGTCCATTTCTTCTTCTTCCTCCCCTTCCTAAGGTATTGGCCAATGTGCAAATCAAAGTATGATAAGGATATAATACAAGTGTGTAATTATCTTGAAGATGTGTCAAGTATCTGTGATTAGCCTTGACTGCAGGAAGGCAGACAATGTTTGCAGTTGTAAAGACCCCCTGTAGCAGCTTGGGGAAATCACTTAATTCAAGTCTTTTTGGGTGCATCCACACATCACCCTATGGCAACATAGTGATGCACTACATCACTGTAGTGCACACTATGGCAATATAGCAATCACATGGGTTTACATGTGATCAGCAGCTACATTGCCATAGCACCATGCTCCACTACTGTAGCATGCCATGTAACTACAGTGACATCAGGGCAAAGTACTTACAATAGAAAGTATTAAAGCATGGCACAGTAGCAACGTCACTATATGGTGACATGTAGATGTGCCCTTACAGTCTTTAAATTTGGCAGAGTCCTTTATTTCCTAGGCACACTTGCCTCACAGGACCCTCTTACATACATCAGTCCT
Organism: Crocodylus porosus; assembly: GCF_001723895.1. Taxonomy (NCBI): domain Eukaryota; kingdom Metazoa; phylum Chordata; order Crocodylia; family Crocodylidae; genus Crocodylus; species Crocodylus porosus. The sequence continues at coordinate 15,756,076 of NW_017728928.1, forward strand.
CAAGAACCAAAACTTAACACAGTCCTTACAGAATGCATTTACAGTCCTGAGTCATCTTTAGCCCCGAGATGATGCTTCTGGCTCATTGCTGCTCCCTCCACACTGCAGTCTTCCTTATCAGTCTGGCTCTAACTCTGGTCCTGTCCTGGTGCAGCTGCTCCCAGCCTTGTAGCTTCTGGTTCTTCTCTCAGACCCCATAAGAGGGATCTCTGGCTCACTGCTGTTTCTTGCCTCATAGCCTTCTCTCCTACCCTGTGGTCTTATCCCAGACCCAGAGAGGGCTACCTCACCTCTATACAGCAGTTTCTCACCTCAGAGACTTCCCTCTCTCTCTCTTCCTAGCTCTCCCTGTGCTTTCTCTTGCTTGCTCTCTCCCCTACCTCCTTTCCCTGGGAGCTCTTAACTTCCTGTGGCCAGCAAATTATCTTTATCAGCTGGCCCAGTCCTCCAGGCAGGCCTGTAATTAGCTTTCCACTTCCCACAGCTGGGCTGTAGTCCTTGCAAGTTTGCAGATGTCTACATCCTGATGTGTGCAGCCTGGTGCAAACCTTTGCCAGCCAGCCTGCTACAACCCCAGTGAGACTGAGCAAATGTTCACCCACTCAAATGGACAGTCATGAAGTTACAGCTAATGCCCACATTTTTTTACACCTACACTGGCAGCCCTTAATCCAAATGATCCATTAAGATCTTTTTTTTCCCAAAGGAACAAAAAAATATGATAGGGTTGGGAAAGAAGTTTGAAGATGAAAGTGAAGTGCTTAGATTACAGACAGGCTTAATGGAACAGCTTCATCTTTTGAAGGCCTGGGCTTCTCTCTGATTAGATAACAGGTCTGATTGTCTCATTCACAGCTTCATTAGAGACAAAATCAACCTTTTGGAAAGAAAAGAAAATTATAATGTCCAGCAAAGACTGAGGTGACAGATACAAAGCAATAAACTAAGATGACTTTTCCATCATTTCCAAAGAAACCCCACTGCCCCAAATGCTTTCCAGCCCCAGCAAATTAGCATTTATTATTTCTGATACATTTACTAAGGTGTTCTCCAACTCATACTGAAGTCAACAGGAGTCTTTCATCTGACTTTTATGAGTGCCTGATCTGGCTCTCAGCTTTGATTACATGCAGGGCAGCCAGAGGATTTATAGAACAAAGATCTTAATCATGAAATCAACAAGTGACACTACATCATATAGTGCCACTGCAGAGGATGTAATGGCTGGGTACAAGCTGGAACTAAACAACAACAGGAAACAGTTCACTATCTCTAGAGCTGTGGTTTTCAATCTTTTTTCATTCACAGACCCCTAAAAAATTTCAAGTGGGGATGCAGATCTCTTTGGAAAACTATTGCGTATAGTGAACACACACACTCTGTCTCTCACACACACACATCTGTTCCAGTTTGTAGTTCGATATCGCCAGGCAAGCGGAAGGGCTACAAAATTCATAGATGCTAGGGTTGGAAGGGACCTCAACAGATCATGAAGTCCGACCCCCTCTCTAGGCAGGAAAGAGTGCTGGGGTCAGATGACCCCAACCAGATGCCTACCCAGCCTTCTCTTAAAGACCCATAAGGTAGGGGAGAGCACCACCTCCCTTGGAAGCCCATTCCAAATTTTGGCCACTGTTACCATGAAGAAGTTTTTCCTGATATCCAGCCTAAATCTGCTCTGTCAGTTTGTGACCATTGTTCCTTGTTACCCCAAGATGCGCCCTGGTGAATAGAGCATCTCTGATCCCTTGCTGTGCCCCCTAATGAATTTGTAGGCAGCCACAAGATCACCCCTCAGCCTTCTCTTGCGGAGGCTGAAGAGGTCCAGGTCCTCCTCCTAGGTTCTTCTCATAGGGTTTGTCCTGTAAGCCCCTAACCATGAGTGGCCCTCCTTTAGTCCCTCTCGAGTCTATCAACATCCTTCTTGAAGTATGGCACCCAAAACTGGATGCAGTACTCCAACTGCAGTCTGACCAATGCTGCATAGAGGGGAAGTATCCCTCCTTGGTTCTATTCATCATGCATCTGCTGATGCATGATAAAGTGGGTCCCAGGGGCTCACAAACAGAGGTCCCGAGAACCCCTCCCATGGCAGGCCCAAGGCTAGGATAAACTCCCAGAAAAAGAAAACCAAAAGCCCTAAGGAGAGGGATTACTTACCTCCAGCAGGGAAAACCACGCCATACCGAGAAGAGTCACCAGCACGGTTCATCAGCCACTTTTATTTGCAGCCGGGAGTGACACTGGCAGATGACTTCATCAAAAACTGCTGCCCGGCAGATTTAAAAGCCAGTAACAGGGAGACAAAGAGGAGGGAATCCGAACTAGGGACAGGTGAAGAACCTGCCCCCCGGACTGCAAGACCACCGGAGAAGGAGAGCTGTGGGAGTCCGGAGCGGGGTCCACCAGAAGGGTCCTGGCCCTCTTAAAAGGCTAAATGCCCAGCTCAACAGGACAGCTAGGTCGAGGAGGACATCATCAAGGGATCCAGGCGACCACAGATGCTGGACCCATGAGTGGGGTGGGCTGTGGCCCGAACCCCTGCTGTTTCATTCTTTTCTTCTTTTTTTTTTCCCTCTTTTGCTTTTTTGTCGATATTGGTGCCTTGTAGGGCACCCAAAAACCCAAGCTGGGGAAGCATGCACAATTGACCCAGAGGGTCAAGAAGAAGAGTAGAGTCTGCCTTGGTGAACCTGATGGCTTAGAGGTTGAGACAGGGCCGGTCCCATACCCCACAGATACCTGTGGCAAAGAAAGACACTGAGGGATGGGCAAGAGGGAACAAGAGCAGGAGCGAGCATCCAAGAGACAAGCTAATGACCCATCACCTGGTCATCCTGAAGGCTGGCATATGGCTGAGGTGTAGGGGAGGTGGATCCCCAAGAACACCTGAAAGTGGCAGTGCCCGGTCCATGAGTTTCCACGAGGGAAAGTCCCACTACTGAACAGAAGATCAAGTCATGGCAGGTGAGTGTCAGGGCCTCCCTGGGGGTTGAATGCAGCCCAACACCCAAGTCTCAGGGACATGCCTGAGGCCTGGACTGGGTGTGTGCTCCAAGACTGCTAGAGAATGCCTATTACAAATTAGACAGGTGCAAAGTGCAGTTAGCTTTGCTGATAATTTCGTCACACTGAAGATTCACGTTCATCTTGGAGTCCACTAGGAGATCCCTTTCCACTTCTGTGCTGCTGAGAGGGTCACTTCCCAGCCAGTAGGTATGGCTGGATATTTTTGCATCCTAGGTGCAGCACTATGTAGCACTTGTCCTTGTTGTACTGAATCCTATTGTGTACTACCCACTTTTCTAACCTGTCCGGGTCTGCCTCCAATCGTTCCCTACCCTCCGGAGAGTGCACTTCACCCCACAATTTAGTATCATCCACAAACTTGGACAAGAGTACACTTCACACCCACATCCAAGTCACTGATGAAGATATTGAAGAGTACAGGTCCAAGGACCGAACCCTGCAGGACCCCACTACCCACATCCTTCCAGGTTGATAGTGACCCATCTACTACCACTCTCTGGGTGTGACCACTAAGCCAATTTGCCACCCACCAGACTGTGTAAACACCTGTCACATCACAACCTCTTAATTTATTTATGAGAATAGGGTGAGATACCATATAGAAGGCCTTGCTAAAGTCCAAGAAAATGAGCATCTAAGCATTTTGTGACCCTGTCATAAAACAAAAACCAAATTGGTCAGGCATGATCTACCTGCTACAGATCCATTCTGGTTTCCCTACTGCATTATTTTTCCTGCTAGACTCCCACAACTATGATCCTTCATAATCTTTTCAAAGACCTTTCCAAGGATGGAGGTGAGACTGACTGGCCTATAATTACTTGGATCCTTCTTCCTCCCCTTCTTGAAAATAGGGACCACATTGGCCCTTTTCCAGTCCTCCAGGACCTTACTCAAGCACCATGAGTGCTCAAACAGCTATGCCAGTGGTTCTGCTATGACACCAGCCAATTCCTTCAGTACCCTTGGATGCAGCTTATCTAGGCCTGCTGACTTGAACACATCCAGTCCATCTAAGTGTCTCTGCACCAAGTCAGCATCCACAGTTAGTGGGCTGGTGTCCCTCTGATGCCCATCTAAGAACCCATTAGGAGACTTATCCTGAGTCCTGTTCAGGACCACTGAGGCAAAAAACTCATTGAATAGCTCAGCCTTGTCCCCCCTCTCTGTCACTAATTGCTCTGTTCAGTGTCCCCCTCAGGAGCACTTATTTTCATGTTTTGACCCTTTGACCCACACGATACTCCCACCCTGCTTTTGCCTTAGTTGTCCCAAGCATCTTGTTGTGTTATTCATTCATTGGCCCCACACCATAGAGGCCACTAGTTAGTCAGGTGGGCCTTAGGGCCCATGGCATCCAGGTAAAACAAATAAACAGGTGGCCTTGGGCTATGGAGGGGGAGCTGAAACAGCAACAGCACCAGTGGCACTTCCCCTTTGGGCAGGGCCACTGTCTTTACAGCCACCTTTTACAGACCTCCTAAATGAGCTCCATGGACCCTTGGAGTACACAGACCCTGGGTTGAAATCACTGCCTTAGAGAAGGCAGGAGCTTGATCCTAAATGTAAGGAATATTGTCCATGTATTGATATGCCAGCAGGGCAAGGGAAGTGATTACCCCCTCTATTCAGCTCTGAGGCCACATCTGGAGTACTGTGTTCAGTTTTGCACACACACCCTCCCCCCACTACAGAAAGGATGTGGCCAAATTGAAGAGTCCAGCAAACAGCAACAAAAATGGTTTGGGGGCAACAAAAATGGTTTGGGGGCTGAGACTTACAAGGAGAGACTGAGGGGAAAAATGGTTTGGGGGCTGAGGCACATGACTTACAAGGAAAGACTGAGGGAGCTGGGCTTATTTAGTTTGGAGAAGAGAAAACTGAGGGGATTTAATAGCAGCCTTCAACTACTTGAAGGGAGGTTCAAAAGAGGATAGAGTTAGACTGTTGTTCCTTGTTCTATCATCTGCTTCCACTGAGAACAGCCTCAAGCTGCAGCAAGGGGAGTTTAAGTTAGATATTAGAAAGAATTTTCTCACTAGGAGGGTAGTAAAACACTGGAACAGGTTACCTGGAGAGGTGGTGCAATCTCCATCCTTGGAGGTTTTCAAGACCCAGCTAGACATAGCTTTGACTGGGATGATCTAGTTAGGGAAGGTCTTGCTCTGAGCAGGGGATTGGACTAGATGACCTCCTGAGGTCCCTTCCAACTCTAATTTTCTATGATGCATCTGAGCTGATAAGAAAAGAATTTTTGTGACTAATGAGAAGGAAATAGAAAAAAATATTCCCCTAGTCTCTGCTTAGCTGACTCTTCACCATCATGACATCTAGTACAATAGTCAAGGGTGAAAGGATCAAAAAAAGAAAGGGATTAAAAACCCAGAGCCACCACACACCCTCTGCCAAATTAAAGAGGAGGGGACCAGTAAGGCTCAAAGTTAAAATATGCAGGAAGTAGGCTGTTTCTAATTCCACAGACTTTGATATGAATTGACCAAATAGTCTAGATATTAAAAGCATATCTAAGTTTAATGGGCAGCTTTCTTTCACACAAGTCCAGTCTTCAAATTCAGAGTAAACTTCAGGGACTGAGAAAAAAAGCAAAACCACCAGAAAACTCAAAGCAAAGCTCTCTCCAAGTCCCCCAGTTGGCCTTTTTGTATACTTACATGGCCCCTCTTTCTGCAGTATCTGACAGTGGTGGTATGGCTGAACTCCCTCTTCCCCTGAAGCCTAGACATGTCACTCTATCAGCAGCAGCAATGGCATTTTTGCTCCAATTCCTAGTGAGACCTGGATTCTCAGCCATCCTCATCCTGAGAAGACTCAAATCTCTCTCTCTCACTTCCCAGGAACATGCCACTAGGCTAGAAGTTAAGCTAGGCATGAGCAGTCTACATTCCTCTTGAGCGTGTACTTTAAACCCTGGGTTTATGGGCAAAAGGTGGCCACCTATACCATTTTGCAAGTGAGCATGTCATTAGCTTGCATGTCACCAGCTGCCTGCATGCTATCCTGTCTGGTGCATTCCAATAAGACTTGAGCACATTTTAAGCTACTCCAGCACACATTTGGATCACAGCAGAGCTGAGGCAAGAGTTAGATGCCGAAGTGGCCAATCTAGATCACTTCTGAGCCAATGTAAATCGCCCAAACCTGGGTTCCTTTTCAGACAAAAATGAAAGCGCTTAATGGATCTAAGCACATAGGTGGTTTTACAGCTGTTGGAGTGGGGCTAATCAAAATCACCTTTTGTGTGGGTGCAGTGTAGTTGCCTATGTTCCACCCAAGTCCTGCTTAGGTGCCTACAAGATCTGCAGTTTCCTCCCTTTTATTCCACTAGAGCCATTATTTAGGTACCTTGATGGTTTACAAGAAGCTGACCAACTATGAAAAAAGCCTACACAATAGCCGTGGGCCATTTAAAGCCCTGTATAGTAGACAGCCTAACTGCTTTTTAGCAGCAGCAGGACTGAAAACAAAAATAATCCCAGCCTCAGGAACAAGAACAGCATCTGTTGATATATAGGTGGCCCGGGGTTCCTCCAGGAGAGGGTGGGGAGCAGCAAAAGAAGACTGGGAAAGTGTCAAATTCAACCAAGAGAAGAGTGAGTGAACAGCTAAGGAGAAACCTGCCCAAGAGCAGCTATCTGGGATGAGAAGCCACAGAGCTCCCCCTTCTCATTCGCTGCTCCTCAGCCAGTGCTGGACCCACTCTACCTTAGCTGGTTTGGGGATAGCAACACAGTGGTTCCTTTGGGCCTCTGGCCATCTCCTGCACCAGGTCTGAAATGTGTGCGATCCACTGTCCCATGTCAAAGGTCTCACTTGCACAGACTGCCTGGGATACAGCCATGAAATCCCAAGATGGTGAAGAGTAGAGGCAAAGAGGAAACGACTTCCTCTGCCCCAGGGGGCTCAGGGAGCAATGTCTCCTCAAAGGACTTTGAGGCTTTTCTTTCCCGAGATAACTTACGGTTCTGAATTGGGACTTACAGGAACAAAGCTGCAGTTCCTCCCTGCAGAGCCAAGGGTTGTCTCCAGGCTAGCTTATTCTTTTCCTCTCTGGAGACAGATATATAAAATGCACCTTCTCCTCCCCAGTCCCTGCGGCAGAGGGGGAGGGAAAGAGCTCTGCCCATGGTGCTGAATGCAAAGGCAATCCAGCAGGCCGCCTCTCCAAGCTGTCTTTTAGTGCTCAGTTCACACTTTCCCAGGACTTAACAAGCCACTTTCTCCAATTGCCCAGTTATCCAGGCTGGTCCCAAGTCACCAGCTTACACTGCCAATGAGATGCCATTTTCTGCAGCTGTGTCCTGCATTCTCTTTCCAGGAGATGCCAGAGCTACCCCTGGAGCAAGTATTTCCTACTATCTGATTAGCACAGTGATGACTGCAGTACCAAAGATGCTGGTACATGCACACAGGAAACAGAATCACATTGCCCAGAGCTACTAAGGACTTTTCAGTGCTGAGAGAAACTAAAAGGATCCTCGGCCTTTCATCATGTGATGTTTCTGTATATAGGATTCATAGATTGTTAGGGGCTGGAAGGGACCTCACAAGATCATCAGGTCCAAGCCCCTGCACCAGGCAGGCAAGACACCTGAGGTCAGGTGGCCCCGACAAGATGACTGTCCAGTCTCCTTTTCACATTTCACTCCAAATCCTCCTGTGAACAAAATACATGCATTTCAGTTTACTTATTACAAGATTTTTCTGCTCTGATTTTTCTCCCACGCAAAATTGCCCATGACAGCTAGGCTTGGTCCTCTATTTTATCATTGCAGAGTTCTTATGAGTGATGAGCTGCTGACACTGTTTTAAAAAGAAAAATAATAATGAAAAAAAACCTCACATAAACACAGTATCATTTATTCTGGAGAAAAAAATGGGGCAACATATGGACTTGACAGACAACATTTCTTTTTCAAATAACTACCCAAATGCTAAGCTCCTCAGACACAATAACTTCCCATAGACATGTTACAAAATAAGCCTTTTGTCCTGTGCTTGTATATGCAGGAAGAAATTTGAAGGAGGTAATAAACTATTGCCAATAATAAGATAATCCTCAGCCTGTCTGCAGCTGAGAAATGCTTATCCTCCTTGTCAACACTTCTAGTCCAAGGCTCCATGCAGCTTCCTGACCTGGGCTGATTAACTGCAGTACATTGCTGCAGGTGCCTCTCTCTGTGCTTAATTAGGCTTATCCATGTTGAACTCTTGTTGCACACTTGAGACAGCTTTAGCTGCCATCACCTGTGAAGAGCTCAGCTGGGCCTCAAGCTTCTAATAGAATCTCATCTGTGCTTATCAACCCAGCTATTAAGATTTGGAAGATGCAATAATTGGTTGGGGCCCAATCAACAGGGAAATCTGATTAGCTACATCAGTGCAGGCTGTGCTCTTGTAGATAGTCCAGCAGAAAGAACAAATGATGCAGACTGGGTTCACTGAAGGAAGGGAGGCACAGGATATACACCTCTGCATTTGAATAGCCTTTCTGCCCTAAAAAAATAATTTAATCTATTCAGGCAGACAGAGAGGAGTTGTTAAGCCTCCCCCAAAATATCACATGCATATGGCAGGAAATGCAGAACACAATGAAAGGTCATTCCTCTGACCTCTGAGATTATAATGGAAAATGGAAAACCTTTGGGGACTCACTATTGCTGCAAAGGAAATAAGCAAGAGGCTGACAGTACAACCATCTATGTAGGGGAAATCAGTATGGGGTATGGATAAGGTAACTCTGTGCTGGGAAGAGAAAATAGGTTTCCTGACAACACCTATGACTGGGGGTATATAGCATCTTGAATGCGACCTCTTCATACCTCAGTTTCCCCATCTCTAAAATAAGGCTAGTGATACTAACTCCTGTTTCCCCTACTACCATTTCTGCAAAGCTCTTTGAGACCTCAACATGAAAAGGTATTGCATAAAAGAGAACCCCCTGGCAAAGTCAGTGGGAGCCAGGGGCTCTGCATTTGTTTTTTTCTCTTTTAGAACAGGATCTCTTTAAATTTACCTCTATTTCCTTGGGGCCTCCCTTTTATGTCTCCTGTGGGCTAGCTGGACTCAAAGTACACTCTCGCTTTTTCTACCTCCCCCCCCCAAGACACCCATGGATACTTAAATACACACCTGGATACTGATGTCTTGTGCCATCAGTGCCATCTGCAAAAGAAGCTCATTAGAGGGCTTGTTTCTCCATCCCACAGGGGCTACACCCCAAAAAGTTCATCTAGGAATCTTCCCCCAGCTCACATGGGCTCTTCAACCTACCTCCTGTCAACCAATGAAATAGCTGGATGTCCCACAGGAAATGGCTGTAAGAAGCTGGGCCTCATTCCTTCATCCTCAGGCACCCCTTCTTCAACTGATTTCCCCACTTCTAACTCATCAGATCCAGAGGGTTCTCTGCTGCTGATAGGATCAGGGTTGTGAGGATGAAACAGTGAGCAGTCACCTACCATCTGCCTAGATATCCCAGGCTCCCTGTAAATGTAGTGGAGGGAGAAGCAAAGAGCTGATCCATCAGGGGCTCACAGCTGCATTCAGAATTACAGGCCAGCACACACCTTCAGAGCAGGAGCCCAGTCAGAAGTGACCTGGCCATCCTTCTAGTCCCTGCATATAACTCAGAACTAGTGCCCTCTGTTTCTTCTGAGTTTCACTTTGCATTAGGCAGTAGTATAACTAAGACTAGCAACCAGGGCACCAGCTCCAGGCACTAAATCAGGGGGAGGGGCTGCAAAAATAGCTATTGCCACCACTCACCCAGCTGCATTGCTACTGCCACCCAGGACACAGGACTGCCCAGTTACGCCTCTGGCATTAAGCAGTGGGATCCAGGGCCATGCAACAATACCCAGATGCCATAATAATGCAAGTAACAGACCACATGAAGCACATTATCCCACACTGTGAAACACTGACAAAGCATCAGTGTGAATGGACACAGGCAGTACAGTTTTATTCAATACCCGTTTTGGAATTCTATGCAATTAATTTCACCTTCTCAAAGCATTGTAACAGCAGTTGATACATTACTACAAAAGCCCTGACCAAAGTCACAGAAAGGAAATACTTTAACATAACTAGCCTGTAGGACTGCCATTCTATAACAGAGGTCAAAAGCTAAGCAGGATTTTAAGAGGGTTTGAGATGTATATAGTTACTGAGAATAGCCACAAGTACTGTATTGAAGATTAAAAGGAAAATATAGGGACATAGTACCTCATACTTCAGAGCACAAAATTTTCAAACTTCTCATACAAACAGTGTTAATGCCTTATCAGCTTCACTTCCCTCTGAAGTACAGCTACTATCAGTGATAAAGCATTGGATGAGATCCAAGAATGTGATTCTTGTATTCTGTTGTGTACACACACACACACACACACACAATGTTCTGTTGTTTACACAATACAATTGTTTAAACAACACAATTCTGTTGTTTACACACACACTAAATATTCTGATTGCAAAGTCAAGCTTTCAGAAATAAGCAAGTCAGAATTCAGCCCCACATGCACATACATTATGCTTTACTTCATGGTTACCTGCTACCCCCCGCCCCACTCCCTGCTGTCCTCTTCAGTCCAACCCTGCTGGTGTTATACACACACTTTATACTCCCTCTCTGCATAGCCTTATTAGCATGCAGGTACAGAGTTTGTAGGCTACTTGGGCTTGGTTTTACAGTTTGAGAGTAAAATGTGTAAACGTAAAGGGCCAGGTAGATCAGACCTGTGTTTCCACAGGCCCTCCCTTCTAAAACCGTAGTATTTGCAGGCACACAACATGTTGCAAAAAGAAAGTTGCACAAAGGTTATGGAGGTGCCAGCACCCACTATGATCTGTGCAGAGGTCTGCAGTGAAGCTGCCCTCAGGTCCAAAGTGGAGAGGATGTGAGCGCAAGGAAAGACTCCAATAAAGAGTCACTCTTTGGATGGCATTACAGCTGGCCATCAAATTCTCGAAGGCAGGGGTTTTCAAAACCTCAAAGGCAGCAGGGTGGCATTCAGCTGGATGTGGAGCAGCAGCAGCACAGGATGATGGATGGCAACGGCGGCCACTGCCACATCCAAGCTCCCCCTCCCCCACATCCGACCAACTGGGCAGCACCTGTGAAGCCCGCAGAGGGGCACCATTGCCCTGGCCCTGCTCTTGGAAGGCAGTGGCATGGGGTAGTGGTGATCCATCCCCACTCATCTGCAAGTACCCCCTAGGGCTTTCCCAAGAACCACTGGGGGTACACATACCCCTAGTTGACACCCACTGCTCAAGGGGAAAGCGCTTATGTATATGAGGCCCTATATATTCAAATGGAAACCTGTCACATGTTATTTCTGACAGAGCTGAAATCCCCAAGTCTGTTCTTAGATAGGTCAAGGTATCCAAGCAGCAGCAGTGAGGAGCAGCAACCCCTACTGGTAAAAGGGGACAAATTCCAGTGTGGACTTTCCTACCCAGCACTTGCCACTTTGACTGGCGTAAGCAACTAAGCCCCTGAAGCAGAGCAGCAACCCCTGGCAATGAGGAGGAGCAGAGTCCCCTGTGGGGGGCAGTGGGCTTCCCAACCTAGCATATGTCACTTTTGGCTGGTACAACCCCCTGCTGGCAACCCCGGCTGAGTCTCCCTTTCTAAGGACTGGGCTAGGTGATAGCTCCCCAGCAATGACTGTGGGTGACTTAATTGTTTGGAGTTTTAGATAATACTTAATAGTTAAAGGTTTTCTTTAGGGTTGTGTATTTGTCCCCTTTCCCTGTTATAAGGGAAAGTTGCTTTCAAGCGAGGAAGTTTGCTCACTTTGGAAGGCTCATGTAAGTATGTTCTCTCAGGGTTCTGGGTGATGCTTAGGTCAGAATAGAAATTCGTGTAAAACCCTTATGTTTGAACCAGGCCTTTATTACTTCTGTCCACTGCCTCCTGGAAGGGTTATGCAAGGATGGAAGGTGCTCACTTCACAAGCAGCTATTCAACATTTTTAGTTTTCACTGTTCAATAGATGGCCCCAGACCTGATTTGCTGCACACTATCCAAACCTTCTTCTAAAGACAAAATTATTAACATTCTTACAGTTTTCAAGGGTCCTCCAACAGCCATTTGTTTCACAAACACCAAGTTACTTAAAAACCACACCCCCCCACAAATAGTTTTGATTCCACATGAGAAATAGGAGAATTTAAGCACAGAGATAAAGTTTGATAGTAAACATCAATTGTGGATGTCCAGCTCAAGACACATAGGACTTGCTTTTTCAGAACACAAAGCAACAAATAACACGTTATATATTCCAGTCGCATCTCAAGTAACTAAAAGACAGGTTTTAGAAGGGGAAGCATCAAGGAACCTTGATCAGCAGGTTTGGAAGCACTGCTGTATCACAGCAAGACTAATATACAATGTTGAAAATGAACAGTGTAGGCCAGGCTCCTATTTTGGCTGCAAGGAGCTTTCCCATTGTGCAATGCTATCAAAGATGTGTATATAGTACCTTTTTGGTTTGTTTGTTTGTTTGTTTGTTTTTGGGGGGGGATGTCTGCCACCCCAGTCACCTCCCCCCTGCCTGCACCATTGTTCAAACTGCCTGCCAGCTCTCCCCCACCCTCACTTCACCTCCAGTCTCTCGCTTGCCCCAACTCTGATGTTATCTTGCTTGTTGGGGGAGGCAGTCCCGGAAACCAGGAGTAATCTAGCTGGTCACCTTGCCTGCCTGGCCAGGCCAGAACCACCACCTGGGGCCTGTGCTGTTCCTCCAGTGCTTCCCCTTGAAGAGAGTACGCCCACAGGAATCTGGACACCTGACACAGCCTGGGGCCCCGAGATCAGCTCTGCCTTGTAGCAGCCCCTCCTGGGGTGCCAGTTTTGCTACACCAGCCTCAGCCCCTCTAAGGCTAGCTCCTGCATCCTGTGGCAAAGGAGCACCACCCAGGCACCCCCTTCTTCACAAAACAAATAAATAGCCTCCCTCCTTCCAGATAAGTGTTGCCTATAGGCTCCACCTCCATTATAATCATCTCACCACAGCTCCCTTGCATGACTTAGGTACCCAACTGTCTCTAGCAACCCCTCTCTCCCAAGCTCTGTTCCCTGTAGGCTTAGAGACTGGGCTTATATCACCATACCCAGGCTCCTTCCAGCCATGTGACCAGATCTTCTGCTCTGCCCCCACCAGCTGCAGCTAATTGCCTCACTAGATGCCTGGGGTTTTTAGTCCTTGGCTCAGTCCACCTAGACTGTTCCTCCTTGCCATCTTTCTTGTTCCAAGTTTTCTATCCTCTCTGATCCTCCTAGTAACAGGGGCAGGGATTCCCTGTCATAGTTAGCCCTGTTCATCAGGGCAGAGGTTTATTGCATCCCAGTAGGCACCATAGTAGCAATGTAACCAGTTCTAGTTTATGTATCCTTCAGACTAATCTCATCATTTTGCTAAAGTTATGATACTGAGGACATGATGATTTCACTACACTTAAAATGATTGATGCTCAGCCCTAGATTCAAAACTTTGGGAAATACAAGTATGAGACAGACAAGCTACATTGTTTGCCTTAATGCAATTTAGATTCAAATCCAGATTTCCTACTAAAACTGAAGATGCCGAAAATGTTGCAGGTGATGGGTTTTCAAAACCCAGGTCCAAGTCTGGGGACACATACCGCCTCTGCTCTCTAATACAGCCTTGCAAAAGTAGTGTGGTATTTTAACAACCTAGCTTCACCATCTACTTGCTCATCTTTTATCCCTACACTTAAAAAAACCCAATTCTATCACTGGCTCTTTAAAAATGCCAGACTTGCCCCGGATGAGTAGGCACACAGAATTTTGCAAATCTGCTTTGATGAGTTGAAGCATTCTAAGAATTTGAAGTGAATTGACTCCTTAACAGCTCTTTAAACTCTTATAAAACCACTTTAAGACATGAAATTCAGCTTGAACCCTTAAATAAAGTTTAACTCCTGAAAGTTTCAGCTACTTTCAAAAAGAATAAAGGTAATTCAAACTGAGTTCCATACTTTTGCAGGTGTGCTCTCCAACCAGCACTCGGGGGCTTCACAATCTAGCACCTGGCACAAGATAAATCCAGTTTGGGAATTCAGCACAACTAGCAATTTACCTACGTGTCTATTAACATTTGGAATGAAGCTAGGACCTGGGGACAGGAAGGCATTGTATATTTAAAATGTAAGTTTACTGCTAGATTCTCAGCTGAAACCATGTCAGTCCATTAACTCTGAGCCCAGTTGGTACCAGCTGAAGGTCTGGTCCATGTTCTGACCCACCCAGGTCATCCTCCTTTACCATTTCTACAGAACAGAAGTCTTCCTTCTTCAGCGGTCTATATAACAGACACTGCACAAGCATCTCTTAGTCCAGGTTTTCCTACTGGCATTTTGGGGAGAACCTCTAAGGATGAGAAAGTAACTTTAGTTTCTGGCTTCTCTGCTTGGCAATAAAAGTACCAATTATTTCTACCTGAGTTTATTCTCCTTATGATATTATATAGATACTGAAGATGCCCGCACCCATCATCTCTGCAATGGGATGCAGCTCTGGAAACTAACATTGTTTCTGGCTTACTTTCACAGCCATTAAGAAAGAGATGGTTGAAGTGAAATTTATATAACAGAGTATGTGTGGGGAACAGAAGCCAGAGCAGAGAAACCTCATAGGGCTGCCAGAGATCACACACAATACACCCCTCCTTCCTGCCAGAGGACTTAATCCAGGGAGGGATGAAGAGAGGTGAACTCTCACTTCTATAAACTGCTTTGCCTTTCCCATTCAGGCCCTTCCTTTCTACTATGAGTGCTGAAGGACAAACTAATGTGAAGGGGATGGTGGGAGTTCTGCAGGTCCATGAACCCAGGGAGCAGTTGGAAATGCATTTTTACAAAGCGTCTGCCTTCACATGGTTTTGATGTTTTTCAGTCATTTCTAATTCTCCCCAACTTCTGTGGTTGGAGTAGCTGCAGTCATTCATTACCCCACACCTCTTACTGCCCTGTGTAGGAGAGAGAAGGTACTCAGATTTCATGGATTTATATTTATAGCTATTCCATTTCCAACAAAGTTCTCATGCCTTTAGAAGGTCACTGAGATAGTCTGAGCATGGAATAATTACTGTAACGTGCTGGCATTTAAACCTCTTGAGCAAAGAGAGGTAGTTAGCTGTGTTAGTCTGCGGTCAGACAGAAGGCAAGGTAGGTTTGTACCTTATAGACTAACTGAATCAGAGATGAAGTGAGCTCAGGCTCATGAGCTCATGCTATACATCAGATGCTGTGAAAGGACATGCAGAACAACATATCAAATAGAGTTATTTGAATACAAAAGACAGGAGGGACAGAGGGGAAAAGGGCACAATGCTAAAAGAGGCAAACAAGTAATAATATTTAAATATCTTGCCACATTCAACCCTAGTGCAAATGGCTCCATACTGGTATCAAAATATCAGAATCTGCCCCACACAATTTGCTTTGGCTAAAACCAAACAAGTGATAAGTGGTATCCAGGTTGCACATGTGGAATTAGATGATTCCTGGACTGGTGCTCAGGTCTTTAGAAGTAACATCTGTCCTGGACTGAATTTAGTCTGTATATATTGAATATGATATAGCACTTTCTGTGGACACAAGGGACACCTATTTTCATTTTTTGAAAGGAGTTCTACTGCAGAGCTCCCTCAGCCTATGACCCAGGCACAGTAAAATGGCATTAGGGAGACAGGATATGGTTTGCAGGCAGCAAAACCTGGTTATGAAAGTCAACGCTGCAGCAACTGTAGTGTCCCTGGCTGATATGAGTCCGCAGCAAACCCAGAGAAGTGGGGCCCTCTGAGTAGCATGTTCTCAGCCTCCTGAGCTTGCTGCCAGGTACCCATCTTGGCATCCATTTGTGGAGGATCTTGTTTTATAAACTAATCGGGATAGGGGTTTCTGCAAGAGCTCACAAATCCTCAATCTATGCCAGTCCAACATGGATCCTCACACTTTCACTTTATGGCTAAGTGCCTGTAAGGATAGGGAAGGGGTGGGGAAAATAACCTTATGTCCTCCTGTATGTACATTTTGAAACAGACTCATGCCTTCTTCTGCAACTAATAGTGTTCATTATGTTTTGTATTCAGATGAATCAGAGGAACAGGAACATAGCATGACTAAACCTTGTCATAGGGTGCTTCAGTCCTTAAACGGCAATGGTAACTTTGATGTACCATCTCTAAGCTATATTGAAAGCTGCTCCATGCACTTGTATATTAAACAGCCTCCTACCAGCCTACAATTCAATTAACTACCACCTCCCCTTCAGGAGCACTGTGTAGAAATTACATGCCATCAACAATAAAGAACCTTGCTAAGTCCAAATGAAAAAAAGCATAAGCTCTACATTTGAATTAAAGATGCTTCCATCCTATGAAGGATAAATCTTTTGATGTGGGAACAGCACATAACAGTCCAAATGCGTTGCAACAAAACAAACTTTGGAAGAACTAATAAATCCACATATTTATGTTTGTTTAATTTTTAATATTAAAAATGTCCTGGGCACAAATCTAATTTTCCCGCTCAGTTATTTCACCTGCCTTAAAAAGGAGAAGTGAAAGCAATTTGCAGACTTGGCATAATAACCAACTTCATCAACGGTGGTGACTTTCGCTTCACAAACCATGTGTTCCCTCTGATTGTATCATATATTTATTTTGGGTGTATAAAAGCACCCATCCAATGCTCTGCATGTTGCATTAATGCTGACAGACACAGCATTTAACAGTGCCAAGAAACAACATACAAAGATATTCACCCTCCAAAGCAAATTACTTTCCTCAGCCATTCCAGACTCCTAATCACCACCCTGCCCTCACCAAACGAGAAGCATGAGACTCCCGGCCATAGCAGGCCAAAGTGCTGGAGGACACTACATTTCAGCATCAAGCCCTTCACTGAGAAGGACTCTCCTCTGGTGACATTTGGGTCATCGCATCTGCCATGGTACCACAGAGAACCTCCGCAGTGCCAGAATCCAAACTTGGACCTGACACAAAGGGAAAAGGTTGTTTGGTGCTAGTTTTTGTTAGAGAAAAGGATGGCTTATGGTTTGGGAGAGCTACACTACACCGTTAAAGATCTGAGTTCAAGTCCTTGCTCTGCCAGTGACTTCTCATGTGATCTTAGCTTTTTTCCCATCTCTAGTCTGTCTGTCAAACAAGAACAAATCACTTCCCAGGGGAATTGCAAAGAAAAATAAAAATGAGGTACTTGGACACCATAGTCATGGGAGCTGTACAAATAGCCAAGACAAGCTGGTTTTTTTCCCCTTCAAACAAACATTCTTCTTCCGGATGTTCACACCCCTTTAGCGAATCTCAATACAAATTAGAGGTTTCTCACAAACCCATTTTAAGCAAAGCAGGGGAAGGGCATCTACATTTTCAGTGAGCAAAAAGTATGCCATGCAATTCAGATAACTAAATATACACCATTTTAGGTCCAGGCAAAGCACACAAGTCCACCAACAATTCGGAGGCCGAAACGGCAGCCCTACTATGGGTTAAATATGAAATGCCTTTTGGCAGAGTGAGTGGGGAGAAAGCTGGCTCAGCCAGTGCTTGCATTGCCAAGTTTTAGTCATTGTTATTAGCCCCTATTTGTTTTATAAGCACCAAGGTCACCCAAGTGCAGTTTTTAAAAAGAAAAGACAAGGAGCTACTTGCCAGCTCCCAGGCACTGGGATAGCTTTACCTTCCATCTGATGAAACTACTTAAATGTACTCATGATTTAGAAGTGCGCCCCCAAAATAAAAATAGAAAAACACATTTCATCCCTGTCCTAAAGTCACTGGACCGACTGGCATAATCATCTCTAGGCATCACTTTGCAGCTTAAGGGAGGGCATTTGTGTAATAATGAGTCTAATTAGGCAGTAAATGCAGTTTAGTGAAGGGTTTCTTTTCTTATCAGTAAGGAAAAGAAACAGTCTCTGAGGATGGAGGTGGCCCAGCATAGCACTGGCTCAGATTTTAAGAGCAATACCACTGACTATGTAACAGCTTTTTTCTAACCTTTAATGTCTTATAAATCAGTGACTTAGCATTTGTGTGAGCTAGGCTCGTAAAACTGCTAGAGTTAGCGCCAAAAGCAAGACACTGACATGAAAAATTTGGCCTTAAACAACAGTCAGTCCTTTTACACAAGGGGCATTTTTACATGGACACAGCGCCAGGCACTTTGATTAGCGAGCCACACTAATTAAAAGCACCTGCACATCACGTGCATCAGCATCCCCGTGCTGAAAAAATGGCAGCAGGACACTTTGAACTAAAGCTCATTGAAAGTTTTTATTTCAAAGCACCCCCACCACCATTTTTTCAGTGCAGAGACACTGATACATGTGCCCTGGAAGGCTGTCGGAGCACATCAGTTTCTGTGCCCCATTTCCAGCATGTCGGAGCAGGCTCCCCACACATTTGTAGGAGCCCAAGATGTCCTAATAGGTTTAACCCAAAATGCAGGTTTGATTTGATTGAGTGTCTCATCTGACAGAACTAACTTGACTGGCTGTAGAAACCAGCCCATGCTCCTGCTGGTCTTGATTTTAAACAGGATGGTAGAGTCATGAGGCAGGCTTTGCAGAAGATGAAAACTGGCATTGAAAATGTTTAAACCAGTTCCATTTTTAAAGAGGCAGATTAGTGCATTGGCAAACAATGACATGCTCCATCCTACTTTGAACAATCCTTTATTCATAGTTTAGGATTCAGAGAGCAGGATAACACGTCAAAGCTTTTTTTATCTGTCTAGACTTTACAAAAAGCAGCATGCACAGGCATAGGGAAAAGCTGGAAAGGAAAAGCCATCCAAACGAATAATCCAAGTCTTACAACTTCTGCCACATCCTGGATGCCCACAATGGACCTACTTGTTTGGGAACAGTCAAAAGATTTATCAACACATTTTGAATGAAGCCAAGTCTGACCTACCTTGACTGAAACACCGACTGTTTTCAAGTAAGTTTTGATGTTGATTGTAGTACATTTTTCCAAATATAACTCCCTTCCCTCCCAGATTTTAGACTCAATATGATGTCTAAGAAAAAAGATACCTTTTGTCACAGAGGATAGTTGGGTCAAAATACCCAGAGGCGTGGAACTACAGGTTTGAATCCCAACAGGATTAATTCAATATTTCTGCTTCAGAAGCAAGCTGTGATCTGTGCATTTTATTCTTTTGGGTCCTCTTCAATTAGCTCTTGATCCTGCTTAATCTGTGAGACCCTTTATAGCCTCCATAGTGTATGAATATAAGAAATACCACAATGAGCCAGGACCACAGGTCCATCTCTCCCAGCTCCCTACATCTCATAGTGGCACAAGATGGCAAAGGGAGGGAGAGTATTTCTGGAAGGCCTGTCTGAACATATTTGTCCCCTGCCCCTTTTCCCTTTCAGCTTCCAGCACTCAGAGGCCTGGAAATGTCCAATTTGAAGATTTCACCCCTACTACCATTTTTAAGCACAGTGAGTTGTCAGACAAGTGTTCACCTTCAGCAGTGCTGTACACTAGCAGGGGGTCTCCCACCCAGAAGATGCCAAGTATACAGCCAAATTTTATTCTGCTCTGTACTCAGCAACTTAACTGATTCTGGGAAGCAGACCTAGAAGTGAACTTGGTTTCTTGCATATTCTTTGTGAGAAACAACAATATATCACAGAAAGCAAAAAAATCTACCTATGCAAAGTTACCCATCTCTAAGTCCCTGAGAGGCCATAGCTGCTGTGCAGTTACTACCAGCATCTAACCATGGTCAAGCAAAGAATTTAACTGTCAGATGCACTGACCTAGTTTTAAAGCACTTCTCACACCTCACCCTCACCTAAACTGAATGCGCTAAAGACATCTGTCTTGTACTGAAACCCTCACAGAATCCAGCTGTACTAATACTGCAATTACCACCCACTTCCTAAGGAAGTTGCAGAGATCAGTACCCAAGGCCTGATTCCTCTCTGGTACCTCAGAGATACCAGCACTGGAGTCAGTGAAGTTAAATTTGTCCGAATCAGAAGAGAATCAAGCCTAGAGCATATAATTTAGCCCCACGTATGACAGATACTGAGAAATGACTAAACATTAGTTTAAAACAACATCACTAAATTGCATGGCAGAAGTAAATTGCAGAATCTCTAGCACCTTTCACCATCTTTTCTTACATGCTGGACTTGCCGTTAGTCCCTAACTACAGGATTTGAAGACCACAGCCTGGCCCTTTCCAAGCCCCCTTTGCCCTGCTTTCATAGTACAAGCACAAGGGTAACTTAAGAGACGCCCTGAGAGCCAAAGCAAACACTGTAATATACTTTCATTACTCTTTTGGGCAACTGGAGTCTGTTCTGTGGAAGGGTTTGCTACTAAACCAGATACAGCAACATCCGGTTTTTTTAGCAATGCATTCAGATTAAACACGGGGCAGACTCTGGGTCAAAAAGACTGTTTAACTGTAATTTTCCTTAAGCACTCAGTGTGTTTCCACTTAGATCTCACACCCACAACCCTGTTCAAGATGGATTGGACTGATTCTCTTCTGTTTTTAGAAATGCTTGAACACTCGGGTTCCAGAGTCTGTGGCAACTTGGTTTGGGGACCATGGGTTGTTAAAGAGGTGTTAAATATTTGCTTTGGCCTAAACTACAGCAAGTTCATGTGCAAGGGGCAGAGAAAGTGAAGAAAAGGGGATGAAATGTAGCCAAATGCATTGCGCTGAAAGAACAGGAGGAAAGAAACCCATCAACTGGTTTGTCCTTTTGTGGAAGGGGAACTTAGTCCTTCTTAAGAGCCACACAACAGCCACACACTTCCAAAGGCAGCACAGGCCACCCAGGCCTCTTTGGCCACCTTAATCAAGCACTTGCTCCATCTCTGAAAGTGGCAGGCACCCAAAAGGCTCACGGCCACAGCCAGCATCAGAGATTCTGGCAGAAAGACCCTGCATGAAGCAAGTTACGTGAATTCTTCGCAATCCCGTACTGTTTCCTCTTATACCCTCCGTGTAAGCAGTTCTCCCCCCCTCTTCTCCCCACCCATCCTGCGGCCCTTCTCCCCAGCTACCTGAGACTCTCCCCTGACCTCCCCCATTTTCTGACCTGCTGCTTTCTTATCTCATCAGCTGCCTCAAGACCAGCAATCAGTCCCAGCTGAGGAGGTTGTTAACCTCCCTATTAACCCTTTAGTAGCCAGGATACCGTGGACAGCACACTTCCTATGACACTGAACAAACTAACTCAAGCTTCACGTACATCCAACAAAGGAGCTGTTTTACATATCATGGCAAATGCTGAGCAAGCCTTTAAAAATATGATATACAGAAAAAAATACTTGGCGGGGGGTGGAGATTCAGCAAGGGAGGTTTAAGTTGGATATTAGGAAAAACTCTCTCGTGCGGAGGGAGTTGAAGCACTGGAGCAGGTTACCCAGAGAGGGGTGGTATCTCCATCCCTGGAGGTTTTTAAGGCCCTTAACAAAGCCCTGGCTGGAATTGGGGATGGTCCTGCTTGGAGCAGGGGGCTGGGCTAGATGACCTCCTGAATTCACTTCCAGCCCTAATTTTCTACAATTCTATGATCAATTTCGCTTGTTCTGTGGAAAAACCCAGAGATTTAGTGACAAATGCACAACAGAAATGGTTAACAGATACAAAGCTTTCCTCTCCTCTCCCTTACCCACATTTTACGTCAGAGATTACAGAGAAGTTTCTCTTGATTTAAAAATGAGTAAATGAGCAGATAATCAGCCCCAAAATATTACTGTCATAGTTTAAAATACTTGTCAGCGGGGGCTGTGAACACAATACAGAGAGCTTATGAACCTTACCAATTAAAACAAAAAAATTAAAAAAGGAAATGCTGAAGATTTCATAGATTTCATAGACATCAGGGCTGGAAGGGACCTCGGGAGATCATCGAATCCAGCCCCCTGCCCAACGGGCAGGAAGTCAAGCATCCAATTTGCTCTTGAAGGTGTTCAATGTAGGTGCTTGAACCACCTCCGCTGGCAGACTGTTCCAGACCTTGGGGGCTCCGCCAGTAAAG
>NW_017728928.1:15778209-15830103 GCF_001723895.1 Crocodylus porosus
CTGGGGCCGACTACTCTGGGGGGTTGCAGGCAGGGTCTCGTGCCCTCCCACGCCCTCTCCTGCACGAACTCCGCGCTAACTCGAGCGCCTGTTTACGCAGCCTGTTCGCACGGCTCCGGTCGCCGGGCTGGGCCAAGTAGGGTCCTGGGCGGGGGCTTGACCTGGCCCCGCACCAGGCAGCCGCCTCCTCCCAGGGAGCGAGGAGTTAACCCCTTCCCACCACGAGCCCGCTTACCTGCGGCTGTGCTGGGGGTCGGCAGGGGGCTCTCCAGCTGCTGAGGGGGTGTCTGGGGGGCTTTGGGGGAGCAGGGGCACAGCGGGCTTCACCCGCGCATCTCTCACTGCTCCGGAGCCTAACTGAGCTTTTTTTCCCTGTTTGGCAGGCAATTTTAAACTGCGCACATGCGCAGTGGGCCTGCCATCGGGGAAGGCTGGTTTCTCAGGCCAGGGGGGCCCTGCCCGGGATTTGGGGGACCCTGCCCTACAGGGGGGGGACTGGTGAGTACCCCACTCCTTCTCTTCTCTCTCCCTGGGGGGCTGGGCCAAGTAGGGGCCTGGGCGGGGGCTTGACCCAGCCCGGCTCCACACAGCCGCCTCGTCCCAGGGAGCGAGGAGTTAACCCCTTCCCACCACGAGCCCACTCACCTCCGGCTGTGCTGGGGGTCGGCAGGGGGCTCTGCGGCTGCTGAGGGGGTGTCTGGGGGGCTTTGGGGGAGCAGGGGCAGAGTGGGCTTCACCCGCGCATCTCTCACCGCTCCGGAGGATAAAAGTTTGCTGCTGATTTTTTTTTCTAATATTGCTTTTCTTCCCCACCCGAATCTCTGTCTCACTTGACATCTGTTTGGTGGTTGCATAAACACACTTGTGTAATGCTAGGTATGCTGCTAAAACAGTTTGTATCATTCTTGGAGTCCTCGGAAACCGTGTTGTATGTAGGGCCGTCCCTAGGGGGGCACAAATTGGAGCGACTGCCCCAGCCCTGTGCTTTGGGGGCTCCATGGACAGTGTCGTACAGGCCCTGCTGAGGCCACCACGCACCGCTGGCTCTGCCACTGCCACATGCTGCTGGCTCTGGCCACTCACCACCACCCTCCCCAAGAACCACACAGACTGATATGCCCAGGACCCCACACCCTGCTAGGGATGGCTCTGGTTGAATGCATTTGAGGTGACTTAGCCTAAGTCAAATGGCAGGGAAATAGTGCAGAAACTAGAGGGAAAAAAATGTCTGAATTCTCAGAAGACATCAAATGGTCACAAATAAAAGCACCCACCACCACTGAGATGCAATTACAGCTTTCCCTGCAGTACAAAAGTGACTTAAAATAAAATCAAAAAGCCCCCCACACCCACACACACACACAAAATGGTTCAGCAATTTCTACTGTACTTTAGCAAAGCCATTTTCTCAGAGAAAATTACCAGCTGCTTCTCCAACACTTGATAGCACATAAGCTCATGCTTGTATGCCTTTTCCATGGTTACTCTCCAATTCTGTCCAAAGGCCCCCAGACAATACCCAACAAATCAAAAATACCCAAGCCACAAAGCAGGAAAACAATCACTTCAAATGTACAGAGAATACAGCAGAACTCAAGTAGCCAAGCAGGTGCCATCCAAGAGAAGAATGGTGAATTAGCACAAACAGGCAAGAACACCCTGGCCTCTATTTTGGTGCCCTAAGGAATCGGACCACAACCCCAAGGGATCAGAGAAAGAAAATGTCAATAGAAAGGGGTGCACTTTTTCTCCTGATAAGGAGAGACTGGTCTTCGTTCTCAAATCTGTAACTTGGAAACTTCATCTGGACTCCAGGACGCAGAAAGGCCTCGAGGTCCTCTTTGGTTGCTTGCTTCCCAGGCTATCCTGGCTGGTGATACCACACAGTGGTTTTCATGGTCCTAACTCAGACCAAACAGCCCTCATGGCAAAAAGGACAGGATTTTTACTAAGAGCCAACTCACATTCTTGCTGTAAAATCCTAATGGAGACAAGGCTGTTGTAAATTTTGTTGTCAGATAGGAGGGAAAGGTCAACACTGCAGCCCTCCCCACCGATGACTCATCCCATCTCATGCAGCTCCTAATAAAATGGTTTTGCCTTGCCCCACCAGGACTTTACAACATAGTATTTGACAAGTTATTTATACTAACTTACTTATACTTAACAGTATATGAAAGCATATAGTGTTTTTGGCGGTGGAGACAAAACCACAGAAGACTACAATAAAGATTAAAAGCGTTTCTACAGGGATAACAAAAGATGACAACATTTTATATGTGCCAAGAAAAAAAGGGATGCAGGACTGGGAACTCCTTTGGTAGCTACTATGATTTTCTTCTGCACCCTATGCTTCTCCACATGCAAGGAAATCCTGTCCTTTTACCATCATTAAAGAGAATGTTACCAACACGAATGCTAATGCAAAGCCTATTTGAAGCTTGGAGACAAGTCTTACAGTAATTCCTCCTTAAAACTGAACCTGTTCTGTAATAAGGGAGTGTCATGCTTTCATCATTGCTCAGCTGAATTTACCCTTCAGGGTAAAACATCTCTTTTAGGGCAAGGGCAGGCAAGGTTCTTTCGGTAGAGAAGATCCTTTAGGGCAAGGTAATTTTAAAGGCTCAAAGAACAGGTGTGGGCAGGGAGATGACATTCACTGAAGAAAATAACTTACTATGAATTATTTACTTATCTCTATTTGAAATCAGCTGTGTAGCCAGCCAGTTGGTCTATTTATTTTTTCTAGTGTTTTTCTTGTATGGGAAAGAGCCTTGCAGTAGTAACTCTATTCTGAACTGGTGCCTTCCTCTGTTTCTCAGCCTTCTCACAACTTTGCATAATTATATTGCATTCACATACAAGATCAACGTTGGTCCCTTTTCCTCATTGCCCTACAAATCATACAATCAGTTGCACCAATGTGAGGAGCAAACAGCATGGGCAAGAGGATTTATTACAAAATGTATTCACACTGTAGTAGCCAGGAAGTTTCCTCCCTGTGTAGAAAATCTTTCACAAGTTTCAGGGTTTTCAGGCAGGACTCAGTGTGAGAGGAATACCACTGAAAGAAAGGAACGAGAAAAACTCAGAGGAACTATCATTGCCTCTCTCTGCCCTGATTTGACCCGTCATCTGAGAAATATTTTCCATTACTCTATATCCATTCTGGAGAGAAAAAAACCCCAAAAGTGACCCATAAAATCAAAGTGGATTTTAATGACATTTGAAAGTAGATACACTTCTGTTCAGATCTTACTGAAAACAGATCACCCTACTGAGAGGCAAAACCAAACCACAGATGCAGATGAAAACTTCCATTTATATTACATTTCCTCTGCTCCCCCCACCAAGGACAGTGGCAGGACAATGGCATTAGATACTGCTGTAAATTTGGTCTAGGAGGCTTTTTCTCATTGCTTTCTTGTCACAACAGAATTTTTATCTGCGCTTTGGGTCTGATAAGGTGGAGCCTGCTAGATAACAGAAGGAGGATAAAAAGAAAGTAATGAGATGCACGGACAAATAAGTGATGAATAATTCAATTACATTCCTAAATGGCATTTAATCAGAGGGTCGAAGAATCCACACCTCTGATGAAGTAGGATGCACTGAATTAAAAAAAAAAATGCCAGCCTTTATCTGAAAACCTACTTTTATTGATCAGATACTTACTTTCCACATAAAAAGGATGCATTATATTTTGAATGGACAAAGACAGATAGGGGCTGTTTGCAATTTCAAAAAGAAAACCAAAGACGTGTAGCTATTAAAATTTAGAGACTAAGCACCAAAGCCAAACACAGTGCATACAGGCAATGTGCAGGCTTCCTATGCACCTTTCTGTCAATACAGTACAGTGCCCCCTGCCATTCCAGTCCTGCTTTGCTCCCCAATGCATTCAATTCTTGTTCTAAAGCAGTCTCTTATTTTTAAAGGATGACAAATAATTGGCCAGTATCTTTAAGATGCTGTAAACTTAGGTGATCCTTAGAATCTGTTTCTCATGTTTCTCTTCTCCCCAAGCTCTTGGAAACTCAGGATAATTATTCAAACCACTCCAAGTACAACTGGAAGCAGTGGCCTGCCATTTTCTTTAGTACTTGAGGTGTTTGTGGTCCCATTAACCCTGGACTCCACTTTTGGCAGGTTCAAAAAAGAAGGAACTATTTTTTATATCTGTATTTTTTAAGCGAGCGCACATGCTGCTAGTGACTTAAAATATTACCTTGGTTCCTTCTAGATGTAGCAATTCACCCACTTAAAAGTGGCTACTTCTGACAATAATCTCATCCAGCTGAAATATTCATTCACAACAAAGAAGATTTTTCATCGTATCTATTAGAAAGGAAATTATCTTAAAATGTTGACTAGACTTTTGATCAACATTGACTCACCTCTGCTTTTACTGCTATTCCATTGAGAGCACTAGCCTAATGTACAAATTACATCCAAAATTGTGTTAAGAGAACCTGATTGAACTGCAATATCAAGCATTCCAAAGATAGAAAATTCCAGGGCTAAAATTTCCTGTCTATGCTTTATTAAGTCTCTATATTCATATGCATTAGCATAATGTCTTTTATTACACAATGTATTTTTGAGTGCCCAATCAGAGATGCCATGGCCTGGTTTTTCATAGCACTTAGCATTGTATGACATTTGTATGTTCAAAGCACAGCTGCCATTGACTTTAGTTGCAAATGAGAGGGCAGACCTGCAGCTGTCAAGTGGGGCTTCCAGAAAATGAGAACACAATTAGTGATCCTCTGTGACAAGTGTGGCTTAAGTCATGTGCCCAGCATCACAAAGGTACTCTGTGACAAAGGCAGAGCTAGAATCCAATTCTCCACAACAGCAGCCCTGCCTTAACCATGAGACTTTCCTTTTCTTCCTCTGTAAGCCCCCTTCCTCATTCAATAGACACCTTTGAACTTTCAAAAGAGTGAAGTATGGGTCCAAAAAACCAAAAGGCTCCTTTATTATGTAAGCCTGATCCATCCCAGAGGATGTTCATGCCCTGACTGAGGCACAGGTCCTGGGAGAAATACAGGATGTAACTGTGTAACTTTATTGTGGTACATTTGCTCAAAAGGGGAGCAAATTAAAGTTACATGGGCAACCTTAATACTGGCATGTCCTAACTGCTGAATGCCTGCTGTTGAAACCTTGATAATATTTTTGAACATAGTTTGTGTGCACATGTTCCTAGATTTTTCTAGACTTTTAATAAAGCTAACTCGCTTTTTTAAAAAGCAAACTGCCTTAAAAACCAGGAATTCCGTCACACAACATCACTGACACCCAGATGAGTTGTCAGCAGAATTCAAGCCTTTGCACCAGCCTGTGCGACTTGAGCTAGCTGTTGGCAGTAGTAGGTTGTCACCCCTCTACCTGGGCCAGCTCTAGAAAAGATACCCACTTGGACAGTGAGTTTATTTTTTGATTCATTCTGCCTTTCCAAAACAAGGTGTATGTCCTATCTGTGGGTATATCCTATGTTAGAAAAGATGGTGTATTAATACACACTAGTCATTGATGGGATGGCACCAGAAAGAAGAGGTTTGGGCTGCGTATGGTATCTAGCCAGCATACTTCCCACTGAAGGGTCACTGTGGAAGATCTAGCTGTGCTACCTTAAATAAAATTGCAGTCTTTTCCTCTGGACCGGATAGTCTCCTTTAAAATTTTCCTGCCACGACTTAGATGTCAAGGAAGGAATCAAACAAATACAATCCTGGGAGATAAAGCTAATGTTAATTTCTGAAATTTAGAAGGCTGGCTCCTCTTCACAGGGCTCCATCACCCCCATACCCTGTCCTTACCACACCAGATGTTTCAGAGTTAATCTCAATATGCTCCTCTACGGGAGCCGCAAGTTCTATGCTGCCTTGCTTAAAGTCCAGGCAGCTGGTTCCTTGCCATCAGCTTCTTGTCCTGTTCTTCACCTCACTGGTCACAAATATACAGTCAGACAATTTCCCCCTAACCTTATCCTTCAGGGAGGGGATATCTTGGGCCAAAGCCCCAAACCCATGTTTTAGCTCAGTCTTGCTTTCTTCTCCTCGCAGATCTCTGGGACGAATCCCCTGCACGCATCTGACTCAAACTCACTGGCTCGGATGCAGTGGCTCCTCCATCATCCCTGCTGTACCGGTAAGTCTTTCGGTGTACTGTTCCTCAGGGTCTCCCCAGTTGGCCGCATGCCAACACCACAGCTCCATGCTTCCCCGAGCTTCCCATAGTTCTGCTCTCCTCGCTGGAGGAGAGTTGACTGCTCAGTCTTTTAAATTTAAAAATCTTTTAAATTCCCGCACCAATCAGCTGTGCGCTCAGCTGGAGCAACCCATTCGCTGCTGTGCTGGCTCTCACAGCTGATCACTTTAATTAGGATTCGGGAACTCTGGCACAGCTTTTACCCCATCCAGGCTCACTACCACAGTAAGTTTCTCTTTCCCCTTTGTTCTTTTGGTGCTTCATGACAGAGTTGGCTTATTACCCTGTCACAGTCACCATTACAAAACCAAAAATATGAGGTGGCATAT
Source organism: Crocodylus porosus (assembly GCF_001723895.1). Lineage (NCBI taxonomy): Eukaryota > Metazoa > Chordata > Crocodylia > Crocodylidae > Crocodylus > Crocodylus porosus. Next base: position 15,784,755 of record NW_017728928.1, read on the forward strand.
TGTACACATATTTTGAACAGAGATGTGTCCATATAAAGAATATTCTTGCTGTATCTAAACATATTCAAAGTCCAAAAACAATTCAGGTGCATTGTTCTGCATCAGGACCATTCTCTAATTTTGAAGATACTAACATATATCTACCTGTGAAAAATAAAATGTGATTGCTTCCACGTCCTTAGATTGGTCAGGTATCTATTGTACCAGTACAATATTGTACCACATTTTAAGTGTTATTATGGGAAGCTGGGGCAGGAATCAACTCAAACAAACACAGTGCGAATGGATCAGTGCTGATATGCCAGAGGGGCAAGTTCTTAAAAAGCCAATGGATAGAGCAGTTTCCCAAGCCATGGAACTAACAGGTAGATCAGCTATGCACTGGAGAGCCAATTCTCTCTCGACACCAAGCCTTTTTTTTAAGTTCTAAATGTACCATTTAATTAGCTCCATCTTCCTAAAGATTAAAGGCCATCTCCAAAACAGCATCCTCAGTTTCCCATCCACCACATGAATGACAGAGCAGTGAATCAAACAGGTGCAGTGCAAAGAACCATGAGAGAAGGGAGTTTGCATTCTATAAAATGTTAATCAGCTTGACTGACAAAAAACATTTCTTACTATTAAAGAGACATTTAAATTAAAACTCTGAGTGACTGCAGCTGCTGATGTAAGAGCACATGATGTTGCAAGGCTCCAGTGCACTAAGTGACACAAATTCCTCACTGGCCTTACAGCCATAAAAACCAGTGAGGTAGCACAAAGGGGGAATGTGGCCCACAGCAGAAGGCATACAAATGAATGTTCATGCAGTGTATATAATTTCTGTGCATTTAGCTTGATGAGGAACTCACCTGGGTACCCAAAGATTGAGGGTTGGCAAAGAAAGCACATTAACGCACTGTCTCAGGTTGCCTGACATGTTAGCCAGGTAGATTACTATATTTACATAGCAACTGTTGAGCATTTAATTACATAGTAATGCTATGTTCTATTTACGTAATTACAGGTCAAGTACCAGCTAATCATTTATTTTTTGTCTTAAAGCTTGCAGCTGCCACATTGCAGTGAACACTCCCAGACCTTATTCAAGTAGCCTGCAATAAATATTCAGTTATCGTGAGATCTATTTGATGAATAATGACTGTTGTTAATGTCAATGAGAGATACAGATACAAGCTGCTAGGAAAATTAAAGTGCATGGTATTTACTAGGGCTGTGCAAAATGGCACCATTCCATTTCAACTTGCATTTCAACGTTTCAACGGAACAGTGTTTTATTTTGAATTTCATTTCATTTTGAAACTGCTGTTCCATTTCATGTTATTTCCTTGAAACGGTTTCACTGTTTCAATGCTGTTTCGACATTTCACCCATAGGCTATAATGGGGAAGCACAAAACAGCCTATAACTTTGTCATTTCTTGCCTGATTTAGATGAAACTTGCAGGGATGGTAGCCCCTTCTGAGGCCATGAAGCCTGCCAAGTTTCAAGAAGAGAGGTACAGGGGCTTCTGGGGCCCTGCACCTCAGGCTGCTGACAGGCAAAACTTGTGACATGGGTGCTTGTGTGACTGTCTGTGTTAGGGCACAGGGGGGTGAAAACTGCAGGCCTGCTAAGCCCTGCTGCAGCCACAAAGCCTGCCAGCTTTCAAGGAGATTGGTGCGGGGGGTTCCAGGGCCCTACACCTCAGGCTGCTGACAGGCAAAACTCATGACATGGGTGGGTGACACTCTGTCTGTGTGTGTGTGTGTGTGTGTGTGTGTGTGTGTTAAGGTGCACTCTCACTGGTGCTGGGGCATCTACACAACACAGTAGTGTGCCCCAGTGAGGCTCCTCATCCCCTACTTTAAATGAAAACAGACAAGACAATCTGGTGTCTTTTAGTAGGCCAACTGTATAGTTAGGGAAATGTATCTTAGCAAGCTTTCAGGTTCAAAAACTATTTGTCAGGCTAAGCACCTGCAGTTGGTATGAATGCTGCTTCTGGATGGAAGGAATAGTAAAGAAGCCAGAGGCTGGCCTGGCACACAATGCAGGCATGAAAGCCAGTCAGTAAAAATGGAAATGGAGATGTCAGGAGATGAGGTACAGGCTAGGGTGGGGGAGGTGGGGAAGGGGGATGTAACCGTGCAGTAAAAGTGCAGCGGTATCTGGGGAGTCAGATGTCCAGCACGTTGCAGTGTGTCAGAATTCCACTGTCTGTATTGAGTCCATGAGTTTCTGTACCTACCACCTAGGAGGCTGATTGTCATGTCATTACTGCAAAGAGGAGAGTGTCTTCACACCTGACAGCTGTTTGCAGGTCTTTTTCCCCATGTGCGGCTGCTCAGGGTGGCTTCCCCTCCCTCTCTCTTTTTCCTTCCTGCCACGACTTTTCTTGTTTTGCTGGTTCTTGAAGATATAAAAGGAAAGGGAGAGAGGGAGAGGCTGGTGCCACCACTCAATCGCCACCAGTTGTTTTTGCATTTACGACCTCCGCCCCAGCGAAAAGAGAAGGTGTCAAATGAACTGAAGGAATGAAAAGAGATTTTATTTGGACCAACAGGGTCCCTTTCTGAGTTTGTCAGAGTCTAGCCAGTTCCTTTACTCGGTCTGTCTTCCCTTGAGTGGCTGCACTTTCTCCATTGGGGCTGATTGGGTCTCTTCTTTACTTATTTTGCTGCCCCACCTGACTTGATTGTTTTTCGGGAGGTAGACAATTAGGGCAAGGGATACCTTGAGTGGAGGCACCCGCTTCTTATTCCCTGTTCCTGGTGGATCCTTGCCACCCTTGGCACCAATAAAACACTGGAGGAGAGCCTCTTGCTATTCCTCCAAGAGTGGGAAAGTAAAAACAAAACACAGAGGGAACAGCACCGGGTCCAAAGCAAACCCCATGGCTCTCATCCTCTGATCTGCATTGCTGGCTTCTCTGCCTTCATTAGCAAGTGCCAGTGATCAATTAACCAAACAAAGTTAAACTGAGGGAGAGAGTACACTTATTCTTCTTTCTACACTCTCCCCCTCTGTGGATGAGGGCTTCCCTCCCCCCTACCCCACCCCCCCGTGCCCTCGAGCCTACCGGTTTCTTCTTTATTTTCTTCAGTCTCAGGCAAGACACAGCCATGCATTACTCTACCCATCAGCTTCCAATTTCCATCCCTCCCCTGGGCCCTCTTCCCGGTGCCAGATATTGCTCCGGCTGGTGTGATTCCCCAATCTGCTTCAACTGGAGGAGTGTTTAAGCAGGGCGGGCATGCGTCAGCAGCTCCTCCTGCAGGATGGAGACTTTACTCTTGGAGACCTCAAGCTCGGAGCTGGGAGGAGGCGTCAGGTAAGTATCCCGTTCTTTCACACTGATGAAGTAAGCTGATGTGCTTACTCAGCCTGACAAAGGGTTTTTCCATCTGAAAGCTTGCTAAGATAGATTTCTCTAACTATACAGTTGGCCTACTTAAAAAGACACCAGATCTTACCTGCTGTTATTTAAAGTGGTGAACTGGACCGAGGCTGTCAGGGAGGAGCAGACCTCATTAGGGCACACTTTTGTGTTCTGTAGAGACCCCAGTGCCAGTGAGGGTGCACTTTAACACACACACACACATCATGAGTTTTGCCTGTCAGCAGCCTGAGGTGCATGGCCTCAGAACCCCCTTGCACCTATATCCCTGAAACATGGCAGACTTCCTGGCCTCAGCAGGGGCCAACATCCCTGCACTTTTCACCCCCCTGTGCCTTAACACACACACACACACACACACACACACACACACAGTGTCACCCATGTCATGAGTTTTGCTTGTCAATAGCCTGAGGTGCAGGGTCCCAGAAGCCAGAAGGCCCTGCACCTATCTACTTGAAACATGGCAGACTTCCTGGCCTCAACAGGGGCTACCATCCCTGCAGTTTTCACCCCACTGTGGCTTAACACTTACATGTGACATGAGTTTTGCTTTTAAGACTTTGAGGTGCAGTTTCCCAGAAACCCCTGCATCGGTCTCCTTTGTGTTTGGTAGGCTCCACGGCCTCAAAAGGAGTTACCATTCCTGTAAGTTTCATCCAAATCAGGCAAAAAATAACAAAGTTATAGGCTGTTTTGTGCTTCCCCATTATAGCCTATAGGCAAAACTTTGAAACAGCAAAAGTGTTTCGATGAAATAAAATGGAACAGTGCTTTCAAAAAGAAATGAAATTTAAAATGAAACACTGTTCCATCAAAACACTGTTCCATCAAAACTTGTGAAATGCAAGTCGAAACAGAACTGTGCCATTTCACACAGCCCTAAATAAAAGTCAAATTATCTCCTCCAATGCGAAGCCAGGGAAAGGTGCCTTGACTTAAGGGTTCTCCGTATTCGTAGGGGTGGAATCCACTGAGCTAACCTACTGACTGGATTACAGCCTGGCGGGGGGTCTGGATGGGGGTCAGCCTGCCAGCCCAGGGTTGCTCCAGCCCAGCTTAATGTGCTGCAAGGGGCATAAAGGTGGTTCAGTGAGGGGCTAGCCAGCAAGCAATAAAAAAAAATCCTCATACACATACATATTTCTTTGCTGCAAGGAGACTTCCTCTGGAGCCACACAAAGGTGTGTTGATCTTCCCTATGTCCTCTGCCAGGTGGTATCGCTGCAGTTTCCTACCTTGTACAAGAAAGGAGCTGTTTCTCAGGGCTTCTGGTAGGTAGGTGAATACATACCTGATACAAGTCCAGCCAAATCAATGAAGTTACCCCAGGAATTAATTTAGCCCTACATTTCTAGAGGGGGGCATTGTATAGGAGTTAGTCCTGAGCAAGTAGGGTGAACATAGCTTGAAACTGTAATACCGTTACACATTTCTAAGAACTTTGCTTATAGCCAGAAAAAGGGCCATTTTGTTCTCAAATTTAAGATATATCATGACTATGTTCTCTCAGGGAGACAGTTTATTCTACAACACCAATACTGTAATCAATAACAAAAGCATTCCCAATTCTGCCACCAATACTAGGAATGTTGTGTTATAATGTCACGTGAATAAAATGGAGACCATAACATACAATATACCCTCAGCAAGCAAAATTAAACACTCCTGTGTCTCTTTTTGAAAACTTTTATAGGTGAATTAAATCTGACAAGCATAGGTGCAGGGTCCTCTTAATGCCCCACCCTTAACTAAAGAACTCGTTCCACACAACAAATGGGCACTTGAGTGCTGAACTTTTTCACATACTTCAAAAGACCACCAGAGACTACACCTGTATCCAACTGTATGTTCAGGCAAATCAAACTGAGTTCCACGGTGTTTGGAGGCTCCTCCCCACTCATCCCTCCTATCTATGGTTTCAATGGGGAAAAAAAGTATAGAAACCCCTTGCTGCTGCCTGTAACCAGTTATAGCACAAAGGCAAATATATATTCACTGGCTTGGTCTCCCACTGCTATGAAAATCCCAAGGGAAAGCAGAGACATTTGTTTACAAGTATTTTACAGTAGATGTGTCTACTGTATCTTTCCATTATTCATTAATGGATTGATTCAGATTTTACTGATGCATTTGAAGGCCATTTGTACACATGTGCGACAGCTGCACACTTGTACCAGTATTGAATTACTGCCTTCAAGCAAGCTGAAGGTTTGTCACTGCAGTGTTAACACAAGGTGCAACTCCATGGTTGTCCCAACCTGACTGTTGTCCATACACACACACACACACACACACACACACACACACACACACACACACACACACAGAGTCTAGCAAGCATTAAGCAGTGCTTTAAGACTCTAGACCCTATATTATAGCATGCCGAGGTCAGTGGGAAAAGGAGTATCACTCTTGCCTTTTGCTGTTCCCCTTTACATAAAAAATTAAATATTCACTGTGCCTGAAAGAGTCCGTGTTCCCAGTAGCTTAATTAGGGGACTAAAGTGGGAGGGGTTCCTGCCCTTACTTTCATGATTATTTTTGCATTTTATATTAAGTTCAACATCCAAAATCCAACTCTTTTGTTTCATTTATCTGGTTGGTTAGCAAGGCCTGCATTAAACAACATCTCCTTATTCTGGTTCATTGCCTCATATGAGTGACAGCTTGGGTCAGTGTTCCACCTTTCAGATTCATCCTGAAAGGTGCTATCTCACCAACCTGGTTTAAGCAGAGTACATTTGGCATGATGAAAGATGTAGTGAGGCCACCTCAGAAAAAGGAAAGTAGAAGCCTGAGCTACATCTTCCATGATTGAAGGTTGTTTCAATGCAAAATTCCCCATCCAGTTCTGGAGTGGTGGTTATACAAGACCCAATTGTCCTTCACCTACATGCCTTAAATAGGCCACCCTCTGGCATGAAGTAAAGGCACTTCTTCAAGGTCTGTATTGCCTAGCTATTAGAGATCCACTCATCGTCCATGCTGTCTATATCAGCAACATTGCCACTGACTTCAATGGTAACAGAGTGAGACTAAGAGAGTGTCTGTAAAGTCTCTGAAGTGCTTTGGGATCCACTGGCGTGGAGGGTTCTGTGTACAACAGTGTTTCTTCCATGATAGGAAGTAGGGCTGTGTGAAGCTTCAGGCGGTGATTTGATTTGGAGGAGATTCGGCCCGATTCAGGAGCTGAATCTCCAAATCAGATTTGGCCGAATGTGATTTGAATCACTGCTTTGAATCACCAAATCAAATCACTGCCCCTGAATTGGCCAAATCTGAAGCAAATATTAGCCGCTTCACACAAGCCTAATAAGAAGAGACTTTGGTGGAAGGTAGGCTTGTTGCCGTTAGTTCAAAGGCAAATGGCTTGGTATTTGAGTGAGTGAGTAACAAGCCTGATCTAACTCACTTCAAAGCTCCTTTATCTGTTCTCCATCTTCATGACTAAAAACATTTTTTATTAAAAAAGACAACCCTCTATGAACTACAAATAAACAAACTGCTAAAAGTAAGGCTTTGCTCTAGCTGGCAGCAAAAACTTGCCTGTGGTTAATGAAGTTGATAATGAAAGAAACGTTGCAATGCACACTGCTGGCGTCTAATCTGCAAAGGCTAATGCTCTAAAAATGTGAAGATCTGGACACTTTACAGCTACTTCTAGTTCCCATTTATCTCTCTGTTGCAAATGCAGATTGGATTATTAATATTTGATCAGTGTGCCTGAGAAGATTTGAATCCTAGTTACTGCACAAGGACTAATTTTAAAAAGGCAAGTTGTCAAGGCTTGGGCTTTGTTATGTTTGCTTCCATTTGAAGTCCTTGGCCGTTTAAATGAACTGGAAGCTGACAGGTAAATCCTGTTTAATAACAGTAGTAACCCATGTCTTTTTCTCAGCTCCCTAAACCCCAACACTATACTCAGTGCTATAAAAAGACTGAGCATCTGAAATATGCTGTGAGGTTTGTTTGCTTGTTTTGCCAAAAATCTTTTCCACCTGGAAAACAATCATCATGAGCTGCTCCCTGTTAGCATTGCTGGGAAAAGAAGTGCAAGAGAAAACAGAAGCAAGATTAGCTTAGCCAGTACAGTGGGTTAATACACATCTATGCAGGATATAGGAACATCATCAGTTGCCACTTGGAGGAGGCTCCCCAAACCAACACTTGGCCTCTTGTCTGGGCTGCAGCCTTCCCAGCTATGGCCCCTTTTTCTCTGGCTGAGCCTCTTAGCCTGGGTCCACTGTCTTTGCTCCGGGCAGGGAGGTGAGGAGTTGAGGCCCAGGGTCTGTCTCAAAACACAGAGCACTGCCTGATGCTCTGCTGCATGGCCTTCAAACCTTCCCCCATTGGCACAACCCAGTCCTCCAGTAAGAACATAACCTCCAAAGGAAAAATAACTAGAATGCAAAGCAGAAACCAATGAGTGGGAACTCAAATCGAAATCCCCTCAGGGCTATAACACTTGCCACACATTGAGAGCTGGCTTGATTCCCCAGCCCACAAGGTGCCGCTTATTCCCTGGTAGCCAGCTCTATCCTCAGCTCCTCACCACCCCTACCCCAGCCTGAAAGCATAGACTACCAGCCTCAGCCCAAAGGATGGGCTTATATGCAGCCTTGCCCTACCCTTCTGGTCACCTGAGCACTGCCTTTGAAGGTGGGGCCAAGGGTTTCTGCTAAGTCTAATGAAGAGTTTAGATTGCCCTGCCCTGCAGTCCTCTTTACCTATGTAACAGTCCAAGACTTCAAGATTTGGGTCTCTGTTGCTGCTGGCTGCTGCAGAGTTCTGCCCTTGTAGGCCATGAAAATCTTATTCCCCTGGGGACCCCACTCTTCCCTCCAGCTCTCTCTCACCATGCAGTTAATAGGGTTGGGGTTCCCTATTACAAAGGTATTATATAGAAACTGCATTCTACATGTTCTGCTCATTGAGCTGTAGAAGTTGTATTATCTTAAATGAATTACTCTTCTACAAAGTCTTTATTATCTATGGCCATATCCTTTAACTGAATTATTTTTAATCCACTGTTATTTGGCACAGGTACAGCCTGTTATATATAGTTTATCATGCTGCTACTTTTCATTCTGCTACATAAAGTAGTTTGGCAGGTCTGTTTACCTGGGTCAGGAGAAAAAGGTTAGTGCCTGTGAGGGAGTGGGGCCTAGGAGCGGCCGTGAACTCCCTAGCGCCCCCTACCATCACGTTCGGGTGGACTAGGCACCCTTGAATCCTCGCCTGCCACGACTTTGCTGTTTAATAGGTTAAATGGGAGGCTGCCTTTGTTCCCCTAGTGAACGGTACGTGTGTCCTTGCCCCTACTCCAAATGGGGCGCCTCTGTGCGCCCCTCCCTTAAGGGGTATGCGTGCCTCCAAACCTCCCCTTTAGCACGCCCCAAGCCTCGCAGCTGTTCCGTGGGATGTTGTAAAGTCCCCTGCCCCTCAGGTGCTCTCCCCCTGGCACCCTGGGCTCATTGCCCGCCTGGTGCCCCCTGGGCCAGGCTCCCACCCACTGGCCTGTTACCGGCGCCCCAGGCCTGTCTCTCCGCTGTCCGGCTCCTACCGCCGCCCCTGGGCCTGGCACGTAGCCGCCGCCCTGTTACCGCCGCCCCTGGGCCTGGCGCATCGCCGCCACCCTTGGGCCTGCTATTCACTCCAATGTCCTGCAACTGGTAAATATCGAGTTGGGCTCAGGTGGCCAGAGCCTTACCTGGCCTCCCCGACCCTACTGTGTATTGCCAAGAATCCTGGGTTGGGCTCAAGAGGCCTCCTCACTCCCCTACAGCCTCACCCGGTCCTCCGGAGTAATTGTAACACAACGCAAGCCACCTGGCTTCAACACAAAACACAGAGCCTCCTGCTCACAACACAAACACTGAGCCCCCACCAGGGCCTCCAACCCTACCTCCCTTCAGGGTGTTCTTGTTCCCACCATCATCGCAGCCAGTCAGCACCACAAGGCTGCCACTACCAATTCAGGCTGCTCAGCTCAGCCGCAGAGCTCCTGCTCCAGCAGCTGCCAGAAGGGAACTGCTACTGGGCCCAGGCCTCAGTTGTTATAAAGGGCCCAGCCCTGTCCCCTTCCAGTCACCTGACCGGCTGGTTGGCCTGGCAAACCACAGCTGCCCTGCCCTGATGATTGGCAGCTCTGACAACCCTCACCTGAGCTGCCCTGGTGACTGGCAGCTCACCTCTTCTTCATCTCAGGCACGGAGCACCTCAGTGCCTCCGTGACAGTGCCATATAAAAAAGGACAGATTTATAAACCTGAAAGACCATCAAGGCAAATCCCATAGGGATATAGACTCCATTGCAGGTTGAATACCACCTGAATCTAAATCTTTGAGATGATTTCGCTGGATGTTTAATTTATCTCTGTTGATTATGATCTCATCATGCCATCAAAGTGACGCCATGATCACATGGGATCCTGGTTTTCTCTGATTAAAAAAAAAGTCCACAATTTTCAGGTTAAGAAAGTACCCCAAAATCCACATTTTTCTGTGATTAAAATGAACCACCAGTGATAGATAGATAGATAGATAGGTAGATAGATAGATAGAGGTGTTTTGTTTTGATCATGGAAAATATGGATTTTGAATTACTTTTTTAACCTGAAGATTGGGGATTTTTTTTTTAATCAAAGAAAACCAGGATCCCTTGTGATCACCAACTATGTAGAGGTATTTCTTGGGAACTTCACTTTGTAATGCATTGCTTTCCCATCAAATAGCATGTCCGTGACAATAAGGATTCTATAACTGAACCACGGTTGATGGAAACAATTACTGGGTTCCTCTACAAAATATCTTCATTGCCATTCTCATCCTGCCACTTACTACAGAGCAACTGACATAGACCATGAGAACTGAAAACAGTCTATGTTCTTTGTCCTGCCTCAGCACCTGTGTTTCATTACCATGCAAGGGTGTGGCAGGCCAGTAGGGGGTGCTCCTGCATTGAGCCACCCACCTCGCTATGCCCGACCACCTTCCAGGCTCTGAGTGCCTCCCCAGGGGCACCTCATGTCTGCCCTTCCTAGAGCACACCCACTAGCCTGGGGATTCCACAGCCACCACCCAGGGTTGGGCTTGATTCTGGCTCCGCGCACCCTGGGAAACACAGACCTAGTAGCCCTCAAGGGTACTTGATTCATTTCAAGAACTTGGGATGCTTCCCTCAGTCAGAAGCACAAGTAGTGGTCTCCCTTAGTCAGCTGAACCAAGTGGACCCCAAGGCATAATCCAGACCCACTCCCAATAAGTTTCCCACACTAGGTACAAAGGAGAACTTTATTGGTTACAAGGGGTAGGGTTGCAATAAGGTACAGGGTACAGCAATATCAGAGAAACCCCATAGAGCAAACTGGCATGGTTGGGTAGCCTGTGATCACACTTCTGAGTTACTGCAAGCTATATATCTAGATTACATCTCAGGTAGCTTACTCACAAGTATCATCCAGAGGCAGGTAGAGATTCCCTGTGGAGGCAGGCAGTTCCTTGATCATGAGTTTTGAGAGAGCAAGTTTCAGATGGTTCAGTTCTTCTCTCTCTCCGAGTGTTCCTCCTGGGCAGTCCTTAACTTATATAGCCCTTGTGACCTCATTTACCTGGTCCAATGGAGGCCAGCACCTGTTGGCTGTCAGCCAACTAATTTTAAATGCATCACTAGTTGCTTGGCAGACTGGCAGTTCCTAGCTTCCCAGGGAGCAAGCCCCTCACCCAAGTATGTGATGCCAGTCACATAGGCAGAGGGAGCAGGTTTCCCCACTTCCTCAGGAATGTATCCAGCTCAGGTTATCAAAAGAGATAGGGTAAGGTGTATATCCTCTGCTGGGTCCATCCTAACCAAATTGTCACAGAGCAGAGTTAATGGGGAGAAACAGAGGTGGCCTTCTGCCAGAAAGGGTTCCATAGAAAAGCTTGATGTTACATCTCCACAGAGAACACTGAAAGGACTGACATGTGGCAGCTACTACTGCTGTAAGATTGTCCACATCTTTTTAATATCCTTCTATGACACTTCTAGACTGTTCTCAGTGGTGGCAGGTAACAGAACAAGGAGCAATGGTCTCAAGTTGCAGCAAGGGAAGTTTAGGTTATTTATTAGGTAAAACTCTCTCACTAGGAGGGTAGTAAAGTACTGAAAAAGGTACCTAAAGATGTTATGGAATCTCCATCCTTGGAGGTTTTTAAAAACTTGACTGGGATGATCTAGTTAGGGATGGTCCTTCTTTGAGCAGGGGGTTGAACTAGATGACCTCTTGAGGTCCCTTCCAACCCTAATTTTCTATGATTATTGAGCATTTGGCAATTGCTACCTGCTCAATAACGCAGAGAGCTCATTTGCCAGAGTTTGTACAATGGAAAGATCATTTTAAGACATGCCTCTCGTATCTGGTGTTTATTGTTTCTCTTCTGCCTGGAAGGGAGCAGCAACTTCCAATGAAGCCACCTTCCCCAAGTCAAGAAGAGATCCAGATCACCATGTATATGGTAAAGTCTGAGAAGGGACCAAGGGAGTTACAATATCCCCGAGTTGCTGAAAACAGGTGAGAGCATTGTTGTGCTGTAATTTCAAAGGCTTTACCAGACCATGTGGTACACACAAGTATCATCCCCGGTGATTACAGTAATGGTGTTCTTCTGCCTCTGTCCAAAAAAGTTGATGAAACCACTGCAGTAGCCAGAAATATTATGTTACAGTCCATACCAGGTAAAGTCTTTGCTTGCATACTAATGTCCTGAATCAGCAAGAAATTCCACGAAAAAGGCTTATAACTGCCTTGCTTTGAATATCCACTCACAAGCTGCCTTAGCATGAGTGCCTGGTGGTGGGCATGGTGAGGGTTCATCAGACCACTGAGAAGGACCTTGATCACCCCGAAGAAGGCCCCTGAACTCTCCTGCCATGACTTTGAATGTATTTTCAATGGAGAGGTCTTCTGTTGATCCTCAGGGTCACCCCCGGCTGAGTATTCGTGGGGCTGCATCTTCCCTACACCTCTTCCCTTCGCCGGCCGGTGATTGCTCCTAACGTCACCCACCGGCACCAGCTATATATAAGTGTGGCTAATGAACCGCATGGGCTTCATTCTTTGTTCTTCCTGCATCTGGTGTCCTGTAGCAGATAAGTAGTTTTTGTTTTCAGGGTTTTCCTTCCCGGGATGTGTATCCCCCGTCCCGGTGTCCCCTGTGGGAAGGGTCTCTAGCTCCCCTGTGGTTGTGCCCCTGGGACAAGGCTGAGATCCTCAGTACAGCCACATACCCATTCATTCTGTTATTGACCACAACGATGATATCCTTACCTTGAAATAGCTGAATTTAATACGGGGTGTGCAGCACTTCTCACGGACTTTGCCAGACCTTTGATTCAGGGCATCGTGCAAGCTTACGGGATCCAATGAAGTGACTGCATCCCTAAGGAAAATGTTATTGATGGGAGAGTTCTATAACAGAATGGAAAGTTGCTCCTGAATTAACAGTGCCACTAGGCTGCAGCCCATCACCACTGTTGTGATAATATACCCCAAATGCTGAAGAGGAAGTCTTCCTCCAAGTGCTAACTCAGAGAGTGCCCATGCATATAACCTTTGTGAATTTATAACAAGCAGCAAGCCTGTACTGGGCCACTCAGTCACTGGAAGTTGGAGGTCCATGGATTATTTACAAGTCCTGCAGCTGGCTGACACAACCTCACTAGAATCTTTCATATCTCTTACCTTTGGTCCTGCTTTGATTCTTGGTACCCTGTGACATGCTCCATTTTGTACAATTTTGGAATAACACTATCTGAACCTCAGTTGTCACTGTATTTTTCTACCTAGTCCTTCTTCTTACAGATATTCAGTAGGCCTGAAAAAGAAATGGTACATTTGCCTCCCTAAATACTTTTTTCTTTGGATATTTCTCCACTGGTTTTAAACTGTTTGAAGTTCACAAAAGCAAAATTGCTCTCACAGACTGAGCCATTTCAGTGCTCATTCTCAAGTCAACTAGGATATGGAGTCTGCATTCCCAGATGTAGTGCATGCTGACCTGTTCCAAGGGGGAACAGTCAGCAGCCACAAACAACAAACCCTGTTTGCCATACATCCTGGCTGCAACCCACTAACATTTGCAGGTACCCATGTTGTTCTGGGCACCCTCATCATACCCTGAGCACTGCTGAAATTTGTGCCAAACTTCACATTTTGAGAAAAACTCCAGCGTGACCCCAAATCCCAGTTGGCTAAAGTCCGTAAGACTTTATTTGCATAAGGGGAAGCAGGTATTAAAATTAGGCATCTTGTAGCTAACTCCATTGCAGCCTTAACAATGGAGCCGCACTGTAAAGTTATGAGAGCAGTTAAAAGTTTTGTGATTTTAAAGGTCCTGTAAATTAAACAGCTCAGCTATTCTCTGTGTTTAGCTCTGTAAAATAAATAAGCTGCACATGTTTCTAAGCTGAAGCACTGTTCTGTGTGTCCAGTATCAGCCTGAAGGGAACTTTTACATCCAAGATCTAAGTCATGAAAGACCTGTTTACATAGCAGAGTGGCTTATACAGCACCACAGGACTCCAGGCACTGTTGTAATGCCTCATACACTTTTAAGTTACAAAATATCCACTATTTGCACCGTCCCTGGTTCACTCAGTTTCTAGTGTAGCACTTGGATTTTATTTTAAGACTCAAGGTGATTTCTTATCACTCCAGCTTCTCAGTCTGTTGCTTGTGAAAATGAACGAAATAAATGTAAATAGGGTGGCCTGTTCCTATTCAGCCTTCTTTTTTTTGCATATTTAATCAAACTGTTTTGTTAAATAACCTGCACAGCTGAAAAGCAATAGCAATTCAGCAATCACTGCACTGCCAGGAATATGGCTATGTGAAATGCTCCCACCACCTCCCTACCTTGTGCTGTTTTAACAATCTGTTGATTCATACCAGTGTGAAGTCCAAGGCATGCCGAGAAAAGTGCCTAAGGCTGGCACAGCCTACTATTCCACTCAGATGAACAGTACCACCGTCTGCCCAGATGTGGAATATCAGGATTTTCTCCCAGAACATCTTGCCAGTACATCCTGCAAGGTCTTTTTTGTATATTAATATGCAAGTGACTTTAATAACGAGTTATTTTGAAAGAACTGAGCTTGTGAAACATCCTACAGTAAAACAGCATTTGTAGTCACACGCCAGGTATTACATGGGCATCAGCAGCTGCATATTTAGCTAGCAACTTCACTTCCAGCCTAGTCTTCATGGCAGCTAGGCTCCATGATTATTCAGCCTCTGGCATCCTTCTTAATTTTCTGCTGAAGACCGTCCATCCCACGTCTTCTCAAAGTTTCACTAAAAACACGTCGGGGAGAGGGTTTGGCCTTCCTCTGTAGTGTGAAGTATGATTCACTTCCTAGGATCCTGGGGGCATATTGGATGTCATTGTGGACTTCTCTGGAATTATATCTATTATATGGTTTTCCTGTGATTGAAGTCCTAAGACCCCATGTTCCACTACTCCTACCCAAGCATTCTTGCTATATGGGGACAATAACAAAAAAAACTTAGCTTAGGAACCCAAAAGTATAACTCATAAATTGGCCATCAGCTTATTACAAAGGAGTGATAAGACTTCATCCTCTCCCTCTAGGTAACTGGGAGTGACTCAGATCTCCCTGTCCTTGCTGTGAGCCAAGAGTCCAATCCAAAAACAGAACTTGTCCCTTGCATTGCATCATGGACCCTGCCACCAGCTGACTGAGCTGACTTCCAGTATTCCTTGTTTTCAAAAGAGCAGCAGTACTTTGAGAGCAGAATGCCTGTGAACTAAAAATTTTCACAAAAAAGCATTTAGTACCTGGGCAGTTCAAAAGCAAATAAATCAGGGTGGCTCAGCTTAGCAAACCCACACATATGATGAAGCCCCTCCAGGTAAGATCAGTCAAAGAGGCTCAAGTGCCATAAATGTCATGGCTACCAGGGCCAAGGCTACCTCACTTTTCATGACGGGGCCACTGTGATCTTCTAGTCCAGGGGCAGGCAACTTTTTTTGGCCAGAGTGCCAAAAAAAACACAATGTCTACTTTGGAAGGCCAGAGCCCGGAGCAGCTGTTTGCAGCCTCCCAGCTGCAGCCTGCCCAGGGAGCCCAGTCTGCTTTGCAGCAGGTTTTGCAGCCTCCCCGCCACCTGCTGGGAGCAGCCTGGCTCCACGGCTGGCAGCAGCTGCTTAGAGCCGAGCTGGCAGTGGTGTGCCAAGCAAAATGGCCTTGCGTGCCATGCTCAGCACACGTGCCGGGGGTTGACCCCTGATCTAGTCTGACCTCTTGTTTACCATAGGATTTACTTACCACATTCTTCAGCCTTGATTTTAAAATGACCAGCAATGAAGAATCTACCACAACTGTTGTTAAATTGTTGCAATGATTAACCTCCCTGTTAAAATTTACATTCTCTCTAGTCTGAATATGTCTAGCTTCAGCTGCCAGCTTCTGGACTTTTTATATCTTTGTTCAGCTAGACTGAAAAGTCCTTTATCAGATTTTGTTCCTAATATGTGCAAGGACTAAGACCAAATTGTCCCTTAACATCCCATTTTGTTTATCAAATAAACCAAATTCCTTGCCTCTTGCTATTAGACACATTTCCTGATCCTTCAGTGATTCCTGAGGCTCCTCTGAACTCCCTTATCAACGTTCTTCTTTAATTGAATTTCTTGGGCTACTGAAAAAAAGGTTTCAGTGGCTCATGATAGTAGGCTATATTCATTTTTCTTCTGTCATAAGAGGGAAGTAGAACAGTGGCAACATGACAACATGCAGAAGGATCATTCACCTCTGTTAGAAAAGGCATTTATCAAACCAGAATAAGGAGTTGCATCTGAGAAACAAGCCTAAAGTTTAAAAAAACTTGGAACTGGGTTTCAAACCCTGCCCACTGCAACACCTGGAGAGGAGAAAAAGGTTTAAGTCGGGCTCAGTCCCAAGACCTCGTCTGTTGATTTAGAGGCTGGAAAAGTTAATATTAGGGTTACCATAAATCCAGATTTCCCCAGACATGTCCTCTTTTTGAGTCCTCCCATCTTCATCTTGGCAGTTTTTTAAAATGTCAGAAAATGTCTGGGATTTTGCTCTGCTCAGCAAGAAGTTTTTCCCAGCACTTCCTAGCTTGCCCTAGCAAGGAGCTGCTTGGGGCTGGGAGGAGTGAGGGAAGGGAAATTGGAGACAGGGGCATCACATGGTGGTAGGACCAGACCCAGCAGCTGCATGCAGGTAAATTTTTGGGGGTGGGAGTTGGTGGGCCATGGCTTGGGGACTGTCTGGGATGTGGGTGTGTGAGCACATATGCATGGCAGGGGTGTGTGCAGGTAATGGGTGTGTGAGAGGGGCGAGTGCTTGCCAGTGCTGGGGGAAGTACGGTGTCCAGGCACTGGGGCTGCAGCAGGGCGGAGGAGGCACCTGCCTCTCCAGTGGGGGAAGGAGGCAGGGGGGGCCCTTTGGGGGCAGCAGGGAGCTGTGTGACCAAGCTGGTGGCACCAAGGCCGGTGCCTGTGCTGACAGGGGCGGTGCAGCTGAGAGACACTGCAGGGCTGGGGGATGCAGGGGGCTGGGGGTCAGGAGTGAGGGGCACGAGCAGGAATGGGGAGGACAGAAGACTGTGGGTCAGGAGTGAGGGGCGTGAGCAGAGCTAGGGGTGCAGGGGGTTGTGGCTTGACAGTGGAGTCCAAGGGCCAGGGACTGTGAGTCGATGCCAGGGGGCTGCAGGTGGGGAGTGAGGGGTATCGGCAGGGGCAGGGGGCTGTGAGTTGGGAGTGAGGGGCACCAGCATGGTCTGGGGGGTGGCTTGGGAGTAAGGGGCAGGGGCAAGGGCCAGGCATATCACTGCCTCTTCCCCCAATCACATTACCCACCCCCTTCCCTGATAAGTGTCCTCTTTTTTGAAACTAGAAGTATGGTAACCCTAGTTAATATTCTTCATTTACTGAACTAGTATCTAAAGAAGCCCATCAGGCTGAAGCCCCCATTATGCAAAGCTGTCTACAAAAGTTAAGTATCAACAGTACCTGCCCCAAAGAATTTAAGGCATAGTTTCCAATTGGTGTCTTCTATTGGTTTCTCTCTCAACTTGGAGAGTTTTCTCTTCCTCCTTAAAGTTCTTCCTCTTTTTCTCTTTAAAAAATATGATCACCATTGACAATCAGAATCAGGTTTTTCAAAGTGTTAGGACTGCTGATGAAACATGAAACCACTTGGTAACTGGATATTGAATGTTTTATTCATACCGGAGATGTTCTTTCCCAGCCCTATGGAGAGTTTCAGAAAGCAGCATCTAGGTCCAATTTTCAAAATGATGGTAGGGAAAAGAAAGTAACTGGGGATTTTTTTTTAATCCTGTGCTGGCTGGAGAGCCTCACAAACTCTTGATTACACCACCTGCTACGCCTAGTGTGTGCTCCTACTTCAGCTGTGATGCAGAGTTGTATCCAGGTCTGAGCAGAATTCTAATAACGGGTCAAGTGGGAAAATCCACTGGGAGGTAATTCGTAAAGGGAAGGAAAAGATCTGTCAGGGAGATGCAGGAATACATTACCCAAAGGCTATAGAAGATGCCTGCCTTTTATTGTTCTGATGTTCTTTTAAAGATTATGATTTTATGGGCATATTTGCAAATGCACAGGAAAGTATGCAGCATTTGATACAGTATTATTGTGCATAAGAATGTACACAAGAACTTAGTGTAGCTTTATGATACTCATACAGATATACAGGTATTTTAGGGTATATAGGTATCTGACAACTAATCTACAAATAATTAATGCAGGGCTTTTATACAAAGGTAGGCAATGCAGGTTCACAATGATACTAAATACCAGTATGCAGATGTTCACTGTTCTTTAGATAATTAGAAGAATTCAATCAATCATTCTAAAAGTAAGTTAAACTAGAGGTTATTGCCACTTTTTCTGCTGTATTACAAGTATCATTAGCTAAGACCTAATATTCATCTAATAAATATAAAGTAATATAGCCATGTCTTCAAAATCACAGAGGTGCATAAGATTTTGGTGACAGTTTTTCCTTTAGGGTCACAAATTGTCATAGAAATGTGTTTTTTAAGTATAAGCTATGTGCATGTATTTATTTGTTGACGTGGAGGTTTCTTGCCAGGAGCAAAGTCTCTCAAAAAATACTGAACAAGCCTAACTGATACTCACTTTGAGCAACAAAATAGAATTTTATAATATCTACATGTATGCGGCTTCTCCTCACTCATAATAGTGCAGTATCAAGTAAAGTTTGTGCTGCATTTCCAAGAAAGAAGTGTCTATTGAAATGAACATACAATTTTCCTACAACAAACGTTTTATACTTACAATGTTTTAGTTGAATAAATGAAACCTGGTGCATTCCAACCGGAAGAAGTCAGTAGGACACTAGGACATCATGCAAATATATGGAGGGAAAGTTTACACTGAAATCTTTGACTGTAGTCAGACCCAGAGACCGTCAAGTGGGGCATAAAGTCACCTTTGATCTTGGGACTATCTTAACCAAACTGTGATTGTTTTAACATTTCAAACTTCTTGAATACTGTTTAACTTATGCATAGATTTTTTCTTCCAGGAGGCATAATGTAGAAATGCATTTCTTTGCTGCCTATTGTTAATATTCAGAATATTAATATTGTTAATATTCTGCTAATATTTGTAGACGTATTATTTCCCAGAACTTTTTTTAAATCAAAAAGTATCACACAAATGTATGCAAACTTCCCTGGATGCAACCAATATGACTGGCTCTGTAGGCAAAGCTGGACTGTGTATGCAGTTCTTCCTTACCCAGGTTCTAGTATTCAACAGAGGTTGTGGGCAGTCTAAGCTAATTCTATTGGGTAGAAATAGGATTACCATCCTCTGATGGTTGAATGGGTTCTCATTCGTGCTAAGGCACCAATCTAATGAGATCACTGTTATCTCAAGAGGATTAAAAACCCCTCAATCTTCAATTATGTTGTTCTCCAAGAGGATTTGAAAGCAATAGGGCAGACTATGAAGCAGGAAACACTAAGCATCATTATTAAGCGTAAGAACTAATTAAATTTCAACAGCATAGAAAGTTGCCATGTTTGGATTTCTAATTTGAAAGTACCAGTTCCCAGGACAGCTACCATTCCCCTGATGGCATTGTGCTACTTCTGGCCCAATGCAGCCAGTTGTTTTGGTCATAAATTGAAGGGAACTCTTGACAGGTCTCCAGAAGTTACTCCTACATCCCTTGGCCTCTGCTTAGACCTCCAAGAGAACAGTTAGTGCCGGGGGGGGTGTTTTGTGGACATCTATCCACTGAATTTCACAGCTTGGTACCACCTAACAAAGTTGGGTCAGGAATTTCCTAACAATGTGGTTCCATGTGGATCTCTACACACACACACACACACACACACACACACACACACACACACACACACACACACACACACCCTATTATCCTCACTGAAGAGCTCCACCCACCCACACACACACACACACACACACCCATACTCACCCCCACACAGACCCACACACACCCACCCCTATTATCCTTACTGAAGAGCTCCATAATGCACTAATAGTCCTATGGGTACTTGACCCAGTACAGGCACTTCGGGCACTTCCCCAAGTCAGGGGTCAAAAAGGAAAGTCTCCCTTAGCCCACAGACCTAAGGAGCCTCTTAGGCATAATTTAAATCCACCCCTCAGTGACTCTCCTACACCGGTCACAAAGGAGAACTTTACTGATTACCAGGGTAGGGTGAAAATAGGGTACAAGATAGAGCAATCAATATCATAGAAATCCCATCAAGCAAAACAGTCTGGCTGAGGTAGCCTTTTGATCACACATCTGAGTTACTGCCAGCCATATATCTAACCAGATCTCGAGTAGCTTACTCACAAGCATCATCCCGAGGCTGTTGGAGATTCCCTCTGGAGGCAGGCTGCTCCTAGCTCATGAGCTATGGGGGAGAGAGCCAGTTTCAGATGGTAAAGCTCCTCTCTGAGTCCCCACATGGCTGCTGCCCCCTCCTCCTCCTGGGCAGTCGTAACTTATATAGCCCCTGTGACCTCATTCACCTGGTCCAATGGAGGCCTGTTGGCTGTCGGCCAATCAATTTGAAATACATCACTAGTTGCTGGGCAGACTCCAGCCCACCAGGTAGAAGCCCCTCACCCAGGTAGCTGATACCGGTCGCATAGGCAGAGGGAGCAGGTTTCCCCCCTCCCTCAGGACTATAGCCAGCTCAGGTTACCCAAAGAGATAGGGTAAGGGTGTGTCTCCTCTGCTGGGCCCATCCTAATCAAATTGTCACAGCACAGAGATTTTGGGGAGAAACCAAAGTGGCTTCCTGCCACAGCATGTAGTGCCTAGGACCTTCTGGTGGCATTTGAGATAAAGCATCAAGCTGCCAAAGCCACAGAATGAAGCAGTATTAAACCTGTATTTTAGAGACAGGTAGAGCTATATGAGATTAGTTAACTGCAATAACTAAATCTCTGTCTGCTTCAGGGGTATGTTCCTATCATTGCTGTTCTTTGAGTGGGGCAGAAGGTAATTATAATTCTTAAATTTATCTCAGAAGTTAATATTTAAACAATCTCTAAGTTCTTTCTGCCAGCCCAGATAATGATCACACCAATACCAAAACGCTCCTTTATTTCAGGGCAGCAAACGTTCTACAATTATTATGGTAGCTCTTCTAGCACAGCTTGTGTTATTATGTATTGTGAGATGGTGGATCAAAATGGTTTCTAATCATTGTACTTTGATTAAATTTTTAAAAAATCAAGTGGCTTACCCAGGTCAAAATAGCATTGACCTGGCCTGACCTTCAGCCACTGAAGCGACCAGGAGTTTTGTTTTACTTCAGAAACTGAGGGCTTGAGGCTCTCAGTCTCTGAATAAATGCCCTTTAGTGATCATTGCTATTTACAATAGAAATTGGAATTTGTATGGTAAGTTTTTCCTGAAGTTTGTGTAACGATGGTTAAGAAACTATTCCCCAATTGTTGACTCCAAGGAGTTCCACATGCCTGCAGTAAGACACTGCAGATATCTCCAAGCAGGAAGGAATGGAAAGGAATTTTTTGTGAGAGTCCTACACATGTGGTACCGAGAAAGAGACAGAAACTACATATTGATACTGCTGTCCTTGCACCACCAGCATCTGAACTAAACAGTCTTGGCAGGTTCTGGCTGGGAGATGAGAGCAATGAGACCACTCATCCCAGGACCTAGAGACTGACAGACAGAAGGAAGGAAGGAACCTGGAACTGCAACCACAGGAGCAAGCAACATCAACTGGATAAACGTGCATAGACAGCTCTAAGGAGATCCCCTGCTTGGTGTAGGCTGACACACAGGTACTTCCTATTCAGGTGCAGTGGCATAACTTCTAGGGTTTGTGCTTGAGGTGGCAGCAGCATCTGGACAGCAGATCTGAAACTTCTAAGTGAATTCACTTAAAAGTGAATCTAATTCACTTAAGTGAATTCACTTAAAAGTGAATAAGATTAAATGTACTCCAGGGATCTCAAGCAGTGACCTCTAAAATTATGCCCCCTTTAATGTGCAGAGAGAGTAATGAATAATAATACACCCTAAAACCTAGCCTATTAACATTCTTTTAAAAGAAGACTTAGTAAAGAGAGAGCGCAACAACAAAGTAGCTAGGTTAATTTTCAGCAGGCTACAATATATGAAATGTAGTTTTATGGCCAAAAAAGGCCTGATTTATCATCAGGCCATTACTAATCTATTTCATTTCTCTTAAAGACTGGGATCTATTATCCGAATCTTCTCCATCATTACATGGCTGGGTGGGCTGAGAGGCCAGCTAAACTAAGTTAGGGCCATATTTTTTGCTCAGGCAAGACCTGCCATTGTTACTGGGACTGGTTCTTAACTTTTGTGTAGTGTTTTTCATCCCTTTTTCTCAAAGTACCTTATAAAAGCGAAGAACAGGTACCATTATCACCTTACAGTGATGTGCTCTAGGTCATAGACAACAAGGCAGCAGCAAATTCAGCAACAGAGGCCTCAAATCAAAAGGGGGTAAGTGAGTTCTGTGTGTCTACAGCCAATGACAGCCACATTTTCAGAATAAAAAAGAGGAATATTAAGACTGTAACTCTAGTCTTTTAAAAGGGACATGTACCCCAAGGATCTATTCCACCTATTAGGCATCCAAGCCACTAAAGGCCAGATCCTATTCCACCTATTTGGTGCCTAATGGTGAACCTATTCCACGCTGTTCAAATCCCTGAAAAAACATTACACACCTACATTTGTACTGCACCTTCATCTTGGTGTTAAGAACCTAAGTCACAAAACAGAAGGAGAAAGAGGACCCAGCCATTTTTTCCCATAGCCCGTTGGTCATTGCACCTACCAGGAAGCAGGCAACTTGCTTTCTAGACCCTGCTTAGGCTAAGAGACGTTGAACTTGCATTTGCCACTTCCCCAGAAATGCCCAAACCACTAGGCCCTAGGCTAGGCTGTTGAGGGAACTTTCCACCCCTCCTATAGGATGCAAAAGCTCTGGGACTAGAAGAAGAGCAGGTAAAAAGGAGCTGATTTCTTCAGTACGGCACTGGCTGGGAACAAACCTGGGTTCTGGTTCCAATCCTCTTTAGGCTTTTTACATTAAAAGTCATTGGAAGACAAACAGCAGGGGCCTGGTCCCAGGGCTCCATCCCTCCCAGGGCAGTGTCCACTTCACTAAGCTACAGAAAAACAAACTGTCTCATTGATGGGATGAAAAGCTGAATCATTCTGGACACCCCGAAGAAGCAGCCAGTGCATTCCAAGGCCTTATCTCTAAATTACCCAATCCTCACATTGCACATAAGAGCTCTGGGTGCCATTGGATAGTTGTTTGAAAAGTCCCAGGATGCACTAGTTATTAGCATTCTATTCTGAGGTCCATAGATAATTACATGGCTTCCATGTCTCCCTGGAATTTACTGAATTTAAAATGGACACCCACCCACCAAAAAAAATAAAATAAAATAAATCAGTAAAACATTTTAATTATTTGCCTTAGTTGATCCAGTTAATAGTCCTCAAACAGGAATTAATTCCAAGAAATCCTGTGGTCTGTATTATAGAATCATAGAAAGTTAGGGAAGGACCTCAGGAGTTCATTTAGTCCAACCCCATACGCAAAGCAGGACCATCCCGAATTAAAGCATCCCAACCAGGGCTTTGTCTAGCTGGGCCTTTAAAACCTCCAAGGATGAAGACTCCACAACCTTGCTGGGTAGCCTGCTCCAATGCTTTACTACCCTCCTAGTGAGCTTTTTCCTAATATCTAACAAACACTGACATTCTTTTTTTAGACAACGATGGCCACTATCCAAAATGGTATAATACAATATACAAGAAAGCCACAGACCAACATACCTGTAATCATTCCCTCACAACTCTCAAACGGGCCTTCAGTCAACAAGGACACTCCTCCAGAGAGGTAGATCACACTTTTGTAAGAGTCACCTGGATACAATGTAAATAATTGATGCAGTACAGAAGAAAAACCCCCATGAATCATATACCACTGGTTATGGCATATCACCACTCCCTGGAACCTATATGGAAAATCTTCAAACAACTGCAACCCATACTAGAAGGAGACCCAGTTCTCAAAGAGATCTCCCCAGAACCACCCATCCTTTAATTTAAACAAGTATCAAACCTTACCAACCTCATCACCAGAAGCAAAATTCCTACAGCCCAAAACACATCGAATGGATCCAGACCATGCTGGGACAAGAAATGTAAAACCTGCTGTCATGTGTAGGTGTTATAAGGCTTCGGCCTCTTCTTTGTAGGTGCCTTGTTCCTAAGCAACATCAGGTTGAGGCTTCAGCTCAGGTGCCACCTAGATGGTACGGGTGCTGCCCTTACTCTCCTGCCACGTCTTCAGTGTTCTTTGTTGGGGAGGCAGTTCCCTTTAGGTGGCCCCTGAGTAGCGAAGAGGTCTCAATCCTGGTCTTTTCTTCGTGGGGCTCCAAACCTCCCCTTTACCCCACCCTCACCTATTCCAAGGCCTGGACAGACACTGTACCCAGCAGGTCTTCCCCTGGATGGTCTCTCCTTTCGCCCGGGTCGCCCACCCACAGCACACTAGGCTTTCTCGGCCAACACAATCTCCTCACCACCAGTTCCTTGGCTTCAGGGTGGCTTGGCTCATAAACTTGCCCTGTCTCAGGGCTAACTAGGGCTTCAGAAATGAACCAACGGAAAATATTCGGCCTTCTGCCAATGAGCCCCTGGGGTCCTATCTCTCAGAGTCCACTTGGTCACTCAAAATGGAGAAAGGAAAACAAAAGGGGGGACTTGCTCATCCCTTTTCTCCCAGTATCCATGGGAAGGGGGGGCAGGCGCCCCATTTCCCACCCTGGTTTGTCTCCCCCACATGACCGCTTCTGGGTCCCAACTGACCTGGGGTCACTCTCTGGCTGTTTCCAAGCAGACAAGGTGCACGGTTCCCTCACTGGGCTGCTCCTTCCCTGCTGGGCTTCTTGCACAAGCTAGCAGCTCCCTGCAACCATCTCTCACTACCATACCTGTAGTGGTGTTGCTTCCAGGCATCCCCTGGTTCTTCAGGCTTGGGCTGCCTCTCTGCCCAACCAGAGCCTTCCCGTCACCTCTCAACTCTCTCTCTCTCCTCCAGTCAGGCGATCCTCCTCTGCTCTTCCGGCGTCTCCATGTCGGCGCTCCGCTCCTCCCTTGCCGGCCACACAGCTGTTCTCCCAGCTGCTTTTTGAGCTTCTCACACTTCTCTGAGGCTCCACCCACATCTCACGCTGATCCGCAGCTTCAGGCAGCTCCAGAATCATGAAGCCTGCATCTGCGGTTCTGCCCAGCTGCTGCTCGACCCCATCTCTATGGTGAGTATCAGGGTGCCTGGGGCAGGGGTCTGGGACGTCCTAGAGGGGCTTTTACTGCTCCTCTCACACCTGCCAACACATCTCCACCATCCCCACAATTACTACACCCCACAACAGAACCACCAACATTCCTGGATCTTGCAGCTACACCTCCAGAAATGTTATATATCTCATCCAGTGCACCAAATGCCCCGATGGAAAATATGTAAGAGAAACCAAACAACAACTGTGCACCTGAATGAACATACAGTAGAAATCTATCAAAGACAGGAATATCCAATTACTGGTGGGGGCACATTTCTCACAAGAAAACCACTCTCTCTCCAAGCTCTCAGCTCTAATTCTCAACGGGAATTTACAAAATACCTTCCACAGATGAGTCCATGAACTTCAGTTCATCAACCTACTGGATACAAAAAATAATGGACTAAATATAGACATTGGATTAATGACACATTATAACCTGCCTAACATCTGACTCTCCAGGTAAACCCTCCACTTTTTACCAGCTATTTTTATTCTCTTCCCCTCCCCCATCCCGTCTCTCATCCTTTGACTACAGCTACTTTCATTCCGCCTTTCCCCCCACCCTTGTCTCTCACCTACTGACCACCACAATTTACATTTTAACTAACTGGCTTTCTTGCATTCGTACTGGCCTCTGGATGCTTTACCACTCCATCCAAGAAGAGCACAGACCATCTGCAGACACTTCCTCAGCCAGACGAAGAACTTTTGTGCCCAAAAGCTTGGAAAGAAGAATTTTTCCAACTATCTGAGTTGGTCTAACAAAAGATATCAGATTTACCCAAAGAACCTTGTCTGCCTATGTGTATACCAACACAGCTATAACCTACACCCATAGGGTCCATGGAGGCATTCATACCCACCAACATGCACCACTTGTTTTTTGTCCTGAACTGAAACAAGCCAACTTAGATTTTACCCAAATCTTATATTTAAGCTTCTGTAAAATTTCTGCAGTCACTATGGGAAGGAAGAGAATTTAGAGGACAATACATTGACATGATGAGACTCTGGATCTTTCCCCTGAAAATGGAATGAAATCTTTTTCTCCTAGTTTAGGAATATTAATGCTACCAAAAGTGAGGGAGTATTGAACACTGGCACAGGGCAGGTAATGATGCTCATTCTGCAAACTCCCTCCAGAATTCATTAATGACAATAAAAATTTGCTGCTTTCACACTGAGGCTCCCAAGACAGATGGAACAGAACAGAGGAAAGAGAGGGAGGGAACAAAAAGAGAGAGGGAGAGAGAGAGTGGTATGGATCCATAAACCCTACTGCTTATAGAAATAAGAACAATAAACAGCTATCGATGTTACAAGGGAATTCAAACACCCCTTGTAATATGGAAAGATAAGGTGGCTCTGATATGATTAGCTCTCCTGTATAAGACATTTCACAAAAAGACCTTCCTTCCAGAATTCAAAATGACAAGGAAGATGGAAAGACAAGCCAACAACTTTGTCACACAGTTTTAAGACAGTGGTTTTCAAAAAATTTGGCCACATACCTCTTTACCTGCAAAATAATGCTGCTCAGACCCACTGTATCCAACATATCTCTGCATATTCGTTCCTTAGGAAGAGTGCCAATGCTAATGTCAGCATGCTATAATGCCCTTACTTGCCATGCATTGACAGTGGCAGCTCTACCACAATTATTACAATTTAGGCACATATCCCTTGGGAAAGCTTTGTGTACCTCTTAGGAGGTATGCATACCCCAGTTGGAAAGCTATTTGTTTTAAGTAAAGCACAATCTTGTTAACATTTAAATTATCAACAGAAGTTGGGCAGAAACAACAACATTTTGAAAGTAACTAGCAATTTTGGGCACCTTCTGGATTTGATGCCCAAGTTAAAACACCAGAAAGATGCCTGATTTTCAGAGGGTGGATGGCCAGCACTTCCTGAAAAAGCGAGCTGCTATAAAAAGAATTGACCAAAAAATGGAATTTTCACCATCCATTTGAAATTACAGCATTACAAATGTCAAAAACCTTTGTTTTGCACCAGAGTTTGGTGCAAAATGAAACAGTTCCAAATATACTGCACATTGACTTTATCAAAATGCTGCACTTTTATTTTGTTGTTTTGACCTAAATAGTATGACTTATACAAAGCAGTATGTTATAAATAAATGGAACTAAAACAATGTCTCAGTTAAACATTCTGATAAATTTCCACTGAAAATGTTGATGAAATTGATGTGTTTCTGCAAAAAAGGTGAGATTTAAATAAATCAGAATTTCCTGACAGAAAAATGTTTCCTTAGAAAGCTGTTGAGCTGTTCTGTTTACGTTGCTTCAAGTTTGAGAACTGGAAACTGAAGCATTTCAAAGCACAAGTGATTTTTTTTCTTTTAATCTTAACTATTCATATATGCAGCTTTGCACCACACAGAAAAGCACCCAAGTAAGTGTGTCAAACTTCTCCAATGTATTTCCATCACTTTATTTAAATTGACTGCACAATGACAGGAAGGACCTTTATGAAAATCCCAATGTGAATTAAAAATAAATTGAACAGGATTCCTCTCAAGCACAAGATTGTTTACCCTGTAACATCACTTGTTAAAAAGAAGAAAAAATAATGAGGCTCAGCATAATATCTGACTTTGCTCATTCACCTCATCCATTCTGTAAAGAGGTGAGGGAACTATTTAATACATCTCCCGGGAATCTGTGAAAGAGACAAATGCTGACAGAACTGAGAGTGCATTAAATATTATGTGTTATTTTGATGTCTTTATCTATCAGCAAGGATATGCTAATTAGAAAGAGTGCATAAGGTCAGAGGAAAATTCATATCTATTAAGCTATTTTCAACATATTGGTCTTATTAGCTTCTACTTCTACTTACGGAGCAATATTCTCCATAAGTTAATAGTATGAAATAGATTAATCTGCTCAAGTAATTTGCCATCCAATTTAAGACTTATGAAATATGTTATACTATAGATACTACTCATTTATTGTACTGAATTCAGCTTTGTCTTGCAGTTTTCTCCAAATGAATCTAGCCAACAAGCCATCTTTGTTCAATCTACTTTTCCCCTTTACTAAAGGGAAAAGGAAAAAGGCATGGAGCAGCAAGCATTTAGGTAGACAAATCCTGTCAGTCTCTGTATCACTGATGTGATGCTTAAGGATACCTGTCACCATAGCTGATTGATTTCAACCAATTAGAAAGTAGCACACGAATGGCAGAAGGGCACTACATTTTTTTTAAAACAAAGTATTAAAATACAACAATACAAAAGCATATTAAATTAAATTAATCTCATCTGGATTAAGATAAAAGATGAAAAGAATTTGAAAATAAAATTGGGGGCTACAGTAGATAGTCTACCAACCCATGACCCTCCTAGAGAGACCAACAAGCAAACCATACACACTGTTTAACAGTACTGTTTACCTACATTGTAGAAATCTCTGCCTACAACCTATTATATTTGGGCATAGGTTTTTATCAGTAAATCCTAGTGATTTATTTGTTTATCCTTGTCAAAATGAGATCCAGTAAAAGCATGTCCATAATTACTAATCAGTGAACTTTACAAAAAGGAAAAACTTAAAGCAAGTCTGGACTTCACTGATAGACAACCAGCATCCTTTTTTGATGGCAAAAAAAATAAGAGGGGAAAAAAAATCAGGGTTGTGATTATTATTCCTGAAGCACAGTTTCTCCTGTCATCCTATTTTGAGCCTAGGTAGGCAGAAGGCCGGGGCTAATGGGATTTAGCCCCCCAGACTAATTTCATGGTGGCTGGCAACAGCAGCAGAACCACGGCACAGCCGTCCCACAGTGCCCTGTGCTGATCGGCATGCAGCCAGGCCAGCACCTCATGCGCGCTCAGCTCCGTGCGGCTCCACTGCTTCAGTGCCACCACTATGCCCCACTGCCTCAGCGCCCCCACTGCACACTCCGCCACCACGTACAGCACCAGCGCACACCAGCCCCGCAGTGGCCCTGTGGAAGAGAGGGGCAGGGGGCAGACGAGTGCACCCTGCACCACTCCCACATCCCCAGCCCTCCGCACCCAAAAGCAGAACAGTAGAAGTATCCTTCAAGTTTAAGTTTCACTAAGCCCCCTCAAATAATGTTTTCTCCCACTGCCTATGATTTTGACTCGGAAAAAATGAGTATCAGCCTGTAATCATTTGGAATTGTTCCAAACCTAGCTTTAATGCCCTTCACCTTGTCCTCTTAACACTGTAGGTTTAGATTTCTGGAAGAAGAGGTGTCCAAATTAAGGTTCCTGATTTATGCCAATAATCAATTGATTTCAGTGGGCGATAGACATTTCCAGTTAAACGCCTTTCAAAATCTGGGCCCACTATCTTCTATAACTTAACTAGAGGGGCAACAAAGAAAAATTATCTGACGGGTTTTTTATAGTATTATCTCTAGTCCAAACAGAAATTGGGTATAAAACTAGTCAGGGATATTTCAGGTCATCTGTGTTTTGAACCTACAGATGTTTAATGTATTGTTGCTTGTTTTATTATCTTATTCATAGACTCTCTGGCAGATGAAGACCTAGTTAATAAAATATTAAAATGCGGACTTTGAGTCATTGATTTTATGCAATCAACCTAGACCTCTGGTCTTGTGCTACAGTTTCTGCCTTCTAATGCATTTCCTTTCTCCACATCAACATTGTTTTTCAATTATGTTTTTTACCATCTAGGCAAATTGATGTAGACTGCTCACAAACTAAAACATGTTAATTAGTACAAGAAAAGATATAGAAAAGAACTAGTTCAAAAAAGAGTCTCTAGCTACAAACCCAAATCCATTTCTATTGTAATAACTTGATAAGAGGAAAGTATGATCCAAAAACATGTCCAAGATCTAGCAATGCCTATGTTCTAAACCTCAGCTCTGCTATGGCCTCCCTCAGGAATCCTGGAAGAGACATTTACTCTCACCTCCAAAACAGGGGTGGCATATCTTATATACTCACTTCACAGAACATATATGAAGATTAATGAGCTGAATTGTAATAGGTGCCATGTATTGTAGCTCATTTTAATAGAAATAACTTGGCAGTTTTCTTATTGTGTTCCAGCCAAAAAAATGACCGAATTATTTGTACGTTAAAAATTACTGGCATTTAATTAAGCTAAATTTGTGTCAACTACTATTTGCTCTTTTTTTTAAAAAAATCAAAATACTTTTAAACATTTTTTCTCATTTAACAGATTTTTTCATCTCATTTGGTGATTAGTTTCAAAGTATCTTCATTCAGTGGAGTTTTTCTCTGTGTTCGAGTGAGGCATGTTCTCACTGAGAGGAAAAATAGAACACTGTACTGAGCCCGAATTCATGGATAAAGTAAGAAAAATCTTCATATGTATGGATACAAACCATTCCAACCTACTGAGACCATGTTGCTAGTACAGTGACACAGTGCTCTCCAGGGACTAATTATCCAACACGCTGCACTTTGTGTAGTCATTTTACACTAGTACTATCAGCATCCCCAACTGGTTTGCACTGTGCTAAATGCACAGGTGACAAGTCTACAGTGAATCAGGTCTCTTATATGTGGCCAAGAGCTGTTGTCAAGAGCTGTCCACTGCATTAATCAGGAAGCAGTATCTTTCTGCAACAAGAACTGAAAATAGCATGGGTTCATTTTTAAAATTTGGATCTAAATTAGTAGGAAATTACCCACTAACTCAAATGCCTGATATTTTAAGAGCCTCACCCAGTCCCAATTGACTTCAGTCAGCATAGGGAAGGGCAAAATGAAGACAGTACTCTCCTACGCTTCAATAAGTTGTGTCAGGAGAGACATAAGGCGATTGCCCAAATGCTGTTCTGGGGCTGGGTATTTCCTGCTGTGCTGTGCTCTCCATGCAGTAATGCAGGATGGTTTCAAGGGCATTGCATTAAAAGCTTGATGTTGGGGATTGGGCAGCACAGACTCCAAATGGTCTTTGTTCTTTTCTTTCGTTTCCTCTCAGTGGCTTCTCCAGCAGCTGCCATACTTCGTACTCTTGCTCCCTTGATGCTAGCCGACAGCGGGCATCTCAGATAGCTGTGCTTTGAGCTTTGGCAGACTCTGCATTGGCTGAACGTATGGGGTGGGCTGGTCTGACCTTCATGCTACGACGAGCTTCTTGGACATCCTGGAAGCCTGAAGATTTTAATCTCATGCAGTCTTCCTCTTCCTCTCCCCCCTGCCCCGGCCATCCTCCTCTCAGAAAAGGTTTTTTGACATCATTTTATAGCCAGATGTTTTGCTGTGTGTGTAGCTAGGAGTCCGTTCCCAACCTAAGATGACAGAGAAGAGGCAATGCTCTAAATAAGAACAAAACCCAAACATTTCAAAACTCCCCATAAAGGGAAATTTCGAAATAAACTTTATTTCCAGCTGACTCAAATGTGTTGGATTTGCCTTTTTCTAGTGCATGTTGTAAAGACCATGTGTTATAATCGCCCAAAAAGCTGAAATAAAGTCCATTCAAAACAAAAATGTGTTTCTTTCTGAAAACACCACAGGATGACCTTGATGGTGACTTCCTTCATTTCTTCCAAAACAAAATTCCAATTAAATTAAGCCAATTCTGCCCAGCATTTCAGTTGTGACAGAATTACATATTTCAACAAACACAGTTCTGTCAAACAGCTCTGTTCATCCAACCAGGTCTATTGCTGACTGCATGTTCTTGTGACTCGAATCAGCACTTCTCCCATTACACAACAGGATCAGTGCTTCAGATATGTTCCCGAAATTCAGAGCATAGGTCCTCACCCTTCTAGCTCATCACACCAGCATTGAAGAAGCTTTTAATTGCAGTCTGGTTATCTGGAGACAGCTTGCCACAAAATCTCACTCATACTCTACCCAGCTTCCTTTGCTTGTTTATTGTAGCAATAGAAGTTCTGATAGGGTCATGCTTTTCAATTTAAAAAATTAGATTTCTAAGTTCTCCGGGGGACACTACAAGTCTTGGGCTCATGAATTTTTCAAAGCTCAATTAAAGAGGAAGTGGGATTAGAATGAAATTACCTTTAGTTGCAATGAACCACTTAGTTATCTATATGGAAAGTTTTATTTCCCTACAAAAATAAAATATATCAAGGAAGAACTTCAGAAAGCTGAAGTCATTTTAACTGTTTTGAGGAAAAATGATTTCCCATTAGAAAACATGGTAGGAAATATTGTTTTTAATAATGTTGTCTAATTTTCATATAAAAAATTCAAAGCAAACTTTTTTTTCAAATTAAATGTTTAAATATTCTGAAATGAAAATGTGTTTAAATGGAATTTTTGTGGGGAAAAATAGGGAAAATAAAATATATAGGAGAAATTAAAATACAAAAAATAATCATGGTAAACTAAAGTGTTTTGGTTTCCTAAAGCCAAAATTACCTTTGAACTCTAAACAAAATGAAAGTTTATATTTTGATTCATTTTGAAACCAAAACCAGGTTTTTAAATAAAAATTACTGACCTGGAAGAACTATATCCAATACCCTAGCTATAAAGACATCTTTTTAATACAATTCTCTGTTTCCCTGACAGTGTGTTAGGTGCAGTTGGATTTCTGGCATGCCCCAATAGCTGGTTCTGTCAATACAAACCATCACGTGCAATCTTGACCCACGCATGCAGGGCACCATCAAGGAGCAATGATTGGCTTGAGTCTATGTTACTCTGAAGCCCAACACTGAGCAATGTGCATTAAGGGCTCCTATATGCATACAGGGAGACTGCAATTCCAGCAAGTCAGAACAGATCAATCAAGTCTGCTGGAGCGTGGAAATTACCGCGCTCCAGCAGCCTCCTGCATCATGTGTATCAGTGCCCCTGCACTGAAAAATGATGGTGGGCTGCTTTAAACTAAAGTTTGCTCCACAAGCTTTAGTTCAAAGTGCCTGCCACCTTTTTCAGTAGAAAGACACTAATACACATGATGCTTCAGGCACTTTTAATTAAAGCACCCCCTACCCACCTCATCTCCCAGAGCACATGTATAAACACCCTAAAAACATTGCAGATTCACAGTTGTTAGCCCTGCCAAGCCACATCACAGCAATAAGTAACAGGAAAGGACAATCTGCATTAAAGATGTCACTCTTGAACACCATAGAAGGAAAACTTGATTGGTCATTGTCCTAGAAATCTTGACCTACACATGGAGGACACCACCAAGCAGCAATGATTGCCCTGAGCCTATTGCTCCCTGAAGTCCACTCCTCCTAGCACGTGCTGCCTAAGTTAGAAAAAGCTGTCTAATGGTTAGAAAAGTCTTGGGGTCTATTCCTGATTCTGCCACTGGTGTGCTGCATGACCCTGGGCAAAGTACTCTCCCCATCTGTGTCTGTTTCCCCAGGTGCAAAACGAGGCAAATACCTCTTTGCTCATAGGAGCTGTGAAGGATAATTGTTTAAAACATCTTTGGGGCCTTGTACTTGTGAGACAGAGTGCCAAATACTTCATTTTTACCTTTAGGTCTCCTGGGTAAAGATTAAGGATAAACTGGCTACAATCATATATTGAATAAGAAACTATACTGGGATGAAAGAGACCCAGCACTGCCACAGGCCATCCGGGCAACCTCGACCAGATCATTTCATAGCTTAGTGCCTCAGTTTCCCTGTCTGGAAGATGGGGGTGATTCTGCTCTCTTTTGTAAAGCACTTTGAGATCCACTGATGAAAAGTGCTATATAATAGAGTTCGATATTATTGACGAACTGCCTCAGTTACCCTTGTGGTCTGGAGAATCTGGCACTTGATTTGGTATGTGACAGTGTACAGATTCAGAAATCATTTTATCCGTCCCTTTTAGTAAAATTGTTGCAACTATATCCATAACGACAGGCTGTGATTCAAATTATCGATGAGAAAGCTGCTGCAGAAGAAAGTTTTGATGTAATCCACACAGCTTCTTTAACCATCACAATCACAGCAGCGGAAATATTTAGCAGCTCTTTTTACTTATTTATTTAGGAGTTCTTTTAGTTTGAAGCTAATAATTAAAATTAATTCCTGTGGAGTTGGATTGAGACTTCACACTGGAACCTGTTCTTAGGAGCATTCTGCAAAGTGTAAATGTACTCGGAAAAGAATCCCTCTGTAAAACTGGCACTGAGGGGCTCTCACAGACAAGGTCTCTCAAAGACTCCAGAGCACCTTTGCTTAGATCACAAGTGTGATGTATTGTGCATTAGCTATTATACATAGTACTGCTTCTGTAAGTGTTGCTATACAGTAGACCTCTTTAGGCACCACATTTGCTTTCAATTGTGGTTCCTGTTAGAACAATAAAATTAGCAGCCATGTAAACTGCATGGTACTCCCTCTCTCTCTTTCTCTCCTTCCCTCCCTCCCCTGGGCTAATCTAACCCCCACCACTGTAGAGCCACAGGCATAAGTAAAAGGATTAAAAACACCTTTTCCAACTGCTTGTCCTTTTGTCTTTGTTGGTTCTGCAAGCCAAGCAGAGTCCTTCCTTGCACCTATATCATGAACTCAGGAAGGTATAGGGTAGGAGCCCCAGCTACACCTAAGAAACATCTCCATGGAGCCAGTGCTACAGATGGGAAGACAATAAACTGAACTCACTCTGGAATTAGCAGGTTTAACAATTAGAAAAGAAAAATCTTCCATTTGTAAACAGCAAAACTCTACAGAGAGACCATTAAACATAATACCGATAGAGTCTCGGTTACTCCTCAGAGCAAAACCATGCCATGATTTCTGTGGGCTGGTGATTGTTCCATTCACTGAAACTCATTCATCCCAAACGGCGTTGAAGGGCTGTTGAGAATCAAGTTATAAAGACTGATATTTAAACCAACGTGACTGTACTTTCAAAAGAGCATGTCAAAATGAAAACGATGGATGTCATTTGTACGTTTCCTTTCTGGCTCATCCATCTCAGGACCAAGACTCTATAGACCTGGGAAGAAAGGGACTTGCTAAGATTCTTTGTCATGCTCCCCCCAGGCACGGACAATAGCTCCATTATAATCTCTGTCCTCTCTATTTTATGCCTTGGAGTTCCGCAAATCTCACAGAAGAGGATCTTTTAAATATCCAACCATTTATAAAACTGTTCCCGTTCTATTATCTTGTCTCATTCAGCAACACTATGCACTAGCTGTTCAATATTGGGTCTGCATAATCCAACCACCCACAGCCAGTCTGCTTAGCACAGGCTAGGGTATCTTTCTCATTTACCAGATTGCTCCTGTATTAGGCCCCATATTTGGTGGAAATGCTACTGTTATTCTGGCTGTAGCACTCACTTACAGGGAACACTTTGTTCTATGATAAACCTTCATTTAGAGCAAACTCTCCCTTCCTGCTGGCAATACTGTCTACTCCTCTAGAGATGCACAAATAATGGGGCAGTACACTTTAATCCAGGGGTTTCCCTGTCCCCAGCCCTGCTCCTGGGAGGCGGCGCAGGGTACTGGGTGGCAGCACTCTGTCCCTACCCACCCGCACATAGCCCTACGGCCTTCCCAAGTACCCCCAGGGGTATGTGTACCCCCGGTTGACAACCTCTACGTTAAGCCATCCAGCTACGCAGACCCCAGTGCTGACAGCATCCATTGCTGATACTGCCTTGCATAAACAGCAGTACAGTCATGTCCACATAAGCACCGCACAGGAGCATCTTGGGCATAAACAGTGGCAATCACAAGATCTACTCTCTAGTCCCAAATCTGACACTGGTTTGCTACAAGGGTAGGTGTCTTCCTCTGCCTCCATTTCCTTTGCTACCCAACATGGATGCACAAATGTTACAATCTTGGAAAAGATTCGGAGAGCTTTGAATTGATTTGGACCTTTAAATTGGTCCCAATTTGATTCGGATTCAGAGATTTGGCTGCTGAATCGGGCCGAATCTCCTCTGAATTGAATCACCATCCGAAGCTTTGCACAGCCCTACTAAGCATGCACAGAAGACAGGGTGGCAGATACTTAGGGAACTTCCAGGTCAAAAAAGGAGGTGCCTGATGACTTTAGACAGCGTGTGTAGTGGTTTCTTGAATTACAATTGTGGATGTAGACAACAACATTCTGCTGAAGTTGTCTTTAGGCACCTAAGTCATGCTGTCTCTTTTGGATCTATCCCTTATTAACACACGGTAGTTGGGAAAACAGCATTTTATAACAATTTCCATTCTGGCAGCACTGAACAGAAAACAACCTGCACAGTACGTTCAAGAGTGGGCACAAATGCAATGCAGTGATAAGTCACATAATTAACATTAACACAAAGATAATAGGAATGTTAAAGTAACCTGTAGACATAGGATATAATCATAACTGAGAGCATAATTATGGGTTCATAGCAGTCATGTAACTTGGAGGACCTTAGAGTGGCTGGTTAAATACCAGTAAATTCAGAAAACATTATTTGTGGTGACCAAATAAAATAAGTATTTTTATTTCATTTTAAGGTTGTAGGTTTCCCCATGACAAGAAACTTCTCCTATCTTCTACTGAACCACATTCCAGATTGTGCACACAATAGATTCGGAAAGCTCGCAGCAAATGTTCATTACTGAGAGCCTCAAGGATGTCTCAGGAAGGATCCATCACGATAATGGTAATGGATAAGGGAAGAGCTGGTCAATAATGGACCCAGTCTAAGATTAAATGGATCAGTGAAGTTAGCCTTCAAGCAAATTAGCAGAGCACACAGGGGTAAATACTAATGGTATTTGTGTTGTTTCTTTTCATTAGATAAATGGGTAATTTCTGATGTCAGTGCAGGCTTCTCTCACTGAACTGAATTTACTTTAAGAAGAAAGTGATTCTTCATTCGGAGAACGTTGGAAATTGTGGAGTAGAAATTGCTCAGCAACAAAGTGAGCTTTCTAGGCAAAGATAAATAAATGT
Source organism: Crocodylus porosus (assembly GCF_001723895.1). Taxonomy (NCBI): domain Eukaryota; kingdom Metazoa; phylum Chordata; order Crocodylia; family Crocodylidae; genus Crocodylus; species Crocodylus porosus. The sequence continues at coordinate 15,821,946 of NW_017728928.1, forward strand.
AGCTATTGGTAATATTACCACCTAGACCATTCTGCTTTCTTTGGTAACCTTTATGTTTGTTTCTTGGGGGGAAGGGGGTTCATTTTAATTCATCTTGGTATCTGCACCAAATTATTTCAAGATTTTTCCTTGTTGGAGATTAGAGTTAGCTTTAAGGTACAAAGGTCAGCCGTCTGGTTACTAGAATTTGGGTTTTTAACATACTGCCTTTTAGGTTTTATATTAGGAGTACTGCACAACCTTACTGCTAGGGGGGGTTAATAAACTTAAATTTAAACTTGTTAATGTTCTCATCTTGAAGTTTTGCTTTTAAAAAGCCCTTGCGCCCCATTGGGGCCATAGGGTCATACATGGGATGATGATAAACAGACCAGGAGGATGTGGCAACCCTCAGATGTGTGGAAGGTAGGAAACTGTTCTGTTGAACCTCTTCTAAGCTCTTATTTCTTAGTGCCTTTTTTCTGAGGAGCAGTGTTGAAGAATATTGCTGCCCTTCTCCTGAACCTGTTTCAGGGGCTTTCCGTTCACTTTCCTGAAGGAGTGAAGTTCCCAGAAACCATGATACTGGATCTGTGTGTTTTCTAGTGTAGTTTGTTTTATCTGTGTTATGCTAGTCCTTGAACTGAGGTGGTAAATAGTGCAGACTTTATTTCCAGGAAGAGACTCTGGCCCAAGAGCTGACTCTAAAAAGGTGGCAGCAGAGTCTCTTGCTGCTTGCAACAGCTTCTTCTCAAAATGCTGTACGTTACAAAGTTGATTTTCTAAAGACTAAAAGGGGCTCACCTACTAAGAAAAAAAATCTAGCAGACCTGAGTAGCAACACCACATGTAGGTGTACAAACATGATTCACAAGATAAACCCAGGGGACTTCAAACAGGAATTTGCAGCATTAAAAGAATTTTGACCTGTTTTGGTCTTTCTGAGTTCTTTGCAACAGAAGAATTACTCTATTATTTTTCTGTAGCCAAAAAATGAATGAAAAGTAACAGCTGTCATTTTCTGGAGGATGGGTGCCTGGAGTCAAAGTAGGGGTGCCTTGAGGCCAAAAAAGTTGGGAACCACTGCTCTAGCCTAATGGTTGAGACTCTTGGCAGGGACGGAAGAGCTCAGGGTTTCAGGAATAGTTTGTACATTTTATTTTAAATAGTCATTGCATAAAACCAAACGTAATTGTGAGATCTGACATTTGGATTCCTCTCTGGGCAGCAGATGACTCAAAATGTAGTTGCTGTAGAACTTATAGGCATGTAAGTCCTTTTTTGGATCTGGCCCTAGCTTTTAATATTTGTTTAGGAAATTTGAATGTCTTATTCTCTTTTGAGAAATAATAAGATCAAGGGAAAGAGAAACTTAGAACCAAGCCAAATAAGTGCCCCTTCAGTTACTGTTTATTAAGATCCATATGCTCTTCAATGATTTGAAAGGGCAAACAGCAATTTTGGTGAACTGATGTCTTGGCTTAATAAATAAGAATGATTACTGGCACTCTTGTATCTTGTTGATGAAGTTCCCAGGGAGCAGCAGAGCAAAATTGTCCTGTAATTACATCATAGTCTGAGTTCAAACAAGCACCTTAGGAAAATATTCTTAGGAGAGTTTAAACTTCACTCTATTACGTCCCACTGAAGATGATTTAGGAGGACTGTTTTATGAAGTCAAATGAGCTGAAATCCCTTTAAGCTATCACCATCTCCTGATTTTCAGGCCATGGTTCCTGGAAGAAGTAAAAAGGAAAACATTAAAGTAGGAGGGGAAAGTAGAAAGTTTTAGCTGTACTGGTACCTGCTGTTGGAGTGCTTCTGACATGTAACAGGTTATAGATATTTATTCTGGATAGGTTTCTGTTCCATGCTTGGTCACTGAGTGGTACTGAATGGCCTGGAAATTTCCAGTGGGTGTGTATGGAAACACTGGTCTTCTCTGGATTGTTTTTAACAATGACAAACCGGCATTCTTCATTTTCAGAAATGGGTCAACCATTTTGGCTGAATCTTTCTGAAACAAAATTCTGCCTGAGGCAGACACCCAGCATGGAAAACTTCAGCCCAAACAGCAGAGTTTTGAAAATGTGTGAACAACTGAGAACCAAATCTTAAGGGGAAGTGTTGAGCAACCTTAGCTACAGGTAGCTCCACAGACTGCCTCTAGTTAAGACTTCATTGCCTGTCCGTACTTCTGCAAGTTTGCTTATATTGCCCTGGTCCTTCACTAGAAGCTCAGGAGTTGTGAAGCATGTAAACTGGATCATGTTGTCCTCTGGGGTCTCTGACCTCCAGAAACTACTGTGATACAACCGTGCAAATATGAATATTGCAAGGGTGACCAGTGAGGTCTTCATTTTTTAGTCCCACTTGATTACACACCACAGTCCCACCGGATTACTCATTACTGTGATGTTTACACTGGGGAGCTTCCAGCATGTTCTGCTAGCTTAACTTGGCCTTGTTTATGAGCCTGCTGGCCCATAACACAAATCTTAATTTATATAAAAAATGTATACAAAATACAGAACATACAAAAGCCTATATTTCCCTTTTCTGGCAGCTAAAACTTTGAATGGTTCTTAAATCAAGAAACATCAGGTGCTCTCAGCTCCCTGTGGACTTTGATTCTCTTCCATTATGTTTCTGAAGCCTGAAGATAAAGTTATGTAAAATACCCAGCCAGAGGCATAAAACCTCAAATAATACAAACAAAGGAGAGCAGGTTTCAGGTGGTCTATCTGGAAGATTAAACAAGAGTAGACCAACTACTTAATAAGGCAAAACTTAATGAAGCTGCACATATTCTGATGACTGAGACACAACCCAGTTCATTATAACAGCTGGAAACATTCATGTGTGCTAATACAAAAGTGAGCAAATACATTGTATTGATTGTCACTCAATCAAGGCTGGCTGTGTAATGCTAATAAGCAACACTGTAAATCCTTTCTAAATAACTGGCACTATGGATTCAGGTGTTATGTAAGAGTAGGGCTGCAGATTAAACACAGTTGATCTATTCTAAATTAGCAATAAGTGGACATGTCTACATGTGCGCTTTAAGGTACATGAGCCTATTTTAATGCACATTAAAGCATCTCTAAAAAAATGGTATTTAGTTAATGTGCATTAAAATAGGCTAATGGGCATTAAGCATTACTTAAAAACCATAGGCACTTTTACACATGCTCCAGAGGTTGAGGGGAGAGTGGGGGGGCAGCATTTTAATTAGAGTGACTCTGGGAGCTGGAATTCCAGCACATCAGAGCAGCCTTGGCACTCATGTATAGGTGCCCCATGCTCTTTAGTTAATGCACATTAAGACAGGCTAATGCACATTTTCCTAGTACTTCACAGTGAGGGGGGTGCCTATACATGAGCACAAAGGCTGCTCCAACATGCTGGAATTCCAGTGCATTGGAGCAGACTCTATTAATCAAGTCTAATGGAGTGTGGCAATTACCATGCTCCAACAGCCTCCTTCTTCTCATGTATCAGCATCCCCATGCTTAAAAATGGCAGCAGGAGCACTTGAACTACAGCTTATCAAAAGAGCTTTAGTTCATGTGCTTCTGCTTTCATTTTTAAGTGTGAGGATGCTGATACATGAGATGCAGCAGTGCTTTATTTAGGGTGGCTCTCGGACCCACCCTAAATAAAGCTTCGCCTCCTCCCATCCCCAGAGCACATGTGAAAGTGTTACTAGATTTAATGTGAATTAACTAAAGTGCATTAATGCACATGTAGACACACCCAGTATGTACTATTCTAGTGATAGCTAAGGAGATTCAATGGTTTTATTATTTTATTATTCATTTTAATGAATAATTGGCTTTTAATTAGCATGTGTTACCATAATACTTGTATGCATACTAGCTGTTTCTAGATGGGACATGTGAACAAAATAGATAATGTAAGTGAGATTGCATATTAAATGCATTTAGGAACTGTGTAATTTGTTGCCTATTGGCATCACAAAATGAATAAAATAACTGCCTTTAGTGAAGCTACCCAAGTTAAACACTACAGCTGATGGCATGTGTTGTTGTGGCTATCACTGAGATAGTCTTTGTCACATTAATTGTGTATTAAATACATGTCTTTGATATGCAATTGAATGTTGAGACTTCCAAGATGCTTACTCAGATCTTGGCACTGTCACTGTGCTGTGACACCTCTGGGATTAGTAGAGGTAACACCTTCAATAAACAGAAAAGATTCTGGGACAAATGCCAAACACATTAGATGATGTCTTGTCACTTGGCTTGAAGATGCAAGTTTTCTCACTGAATCATTCCTGTGGGTATTCTGCCCAATACAGGATAGTGATGCAATAGAACCACATCTCCCAGAAGCCACAGGCATGTGGAAGTGTGGTCTAGTCACGACTGGGTGAACAAAATAATGCAACTGCTAAACACAATGGAGCTTACTGATATTCCTTCATCGTTCAGCCACTATTCAGACTCTTTGCCCATTCTGGAGCTTGGGGAATGGAGAAATTAGAGAATTTCTACTGGCTATTCTGTGTTCCCAATCACATGGTGCTGAGGGAGAGATTGTGCCTTCCAGCCCATCAGGCTGACAACCTTTGTTCTCTCCTCTGGCAGTGGGACTTGGGTGACGGAAAATAATAACCCTCCCCTCACAGCCCTTTGGGCAATGAAAAGTACTACATCTCCTCTGCTATTTCTGCCATTAGGCTCTAGGAAGAGGGAAGGGAAAGACTTTGCAGCCAATAGCTCAGCTCCTTGAGCCCAAAAATAGGAGTTGATATTCACCCTAATAAAAAACATCTTTTCCCTTGTCCACACTCTCAGTGATAGAAACTAAAGTTACCTTCAGATATCACTTTTCTCAGGGCCATTTTAAGCAAATGAGTTAATATCCCTACTTCTGCTCTCCCTGAGCACAGAGGTTTATCAAGGTCTCCCTGAAACAAAGGAGAAATTCCATCCCAACAAGAGGGGCTCTAAAAAGAAAACATTAAGTCAAATCCATTATACTCTACCTCATAAGATCTACTCCCTCCTTCCTATATGCCCCAGGGTCCACTAACATTTGTTTTTAGTCCACTTATTCAGGGTGGCCTAGACTAGAGGCATGTTATAATCTCAGCAACTGGGGCAGCTAAGAGCCCATTCCTAGTACTTTGTAGAACAAAGCAGGAGACCCTACCCTACCTTCCCCAAACCAGGCAAGTATCCTGAAAAGGTGGACCACCTGTCTGCTTATCTCTCCTGAAGCTCTTGGCCTTGACCTTTTAAAAACCTGGAAGGGAAAGGTTGACAGTCAGAAAGCCTGAGGCTGAATTGATTTGGTCTTTGCAGGTTAGTCTAAGCTGCAAAGGTTGAACCAATAAGCAAATGAACAGACATTCACTTGTGATTCAGGAAATGCAGCCACATGCCTGCAGTGGCTCAAGCCAGAAGCTGGGGGGTGCTAGAGCATATCTGTCTGGCACATAGCCAGCATGGACTTTGTGTTTGCTTCCTCTTCCTGCTGCCCCCTCTCCTACCCCAGTCTCTGGGATTTGCAGCCCACAATCACAGCAGCAAGACCCTACAGAATTGCTCATCACTTCCTCTTCCGGTTTCTAGGTGCCTCTAGGGTTTGTAGTCCACAGTTGCAGTCAGTATTGAGTAAGCCAGCAGGGCAGGGCAGCTCTGTATTCAGGGCAAGATGAGTTTAACCCCCTTCCCTGGTCCCAAATCCCTGCTGGGATTTGCCAGGGAGGCAGTGAGCCAGCTCTCACTGCTTCAGCTAGGGAGTGGAGGGGCAGGGCCAGCCCTGCTCCCTGGAGGAGACAGACCAGCCCAGGGTTAAAAAGCATGCTGTGATGCTGGGGGACTGTGATTTAACTTGAACCAGGAAGGGGTCTGTGACAGAAGTTTCATCAACTGGTTTGGCCTAAATCAGTTAAGTCTGATACTACATTCAACTAGGTTTATCTAAAAGCAGTTCCAGCCATTTTGAAACTGGTTTATGTGCACTGAACTTCTGTTCTGTTACAGGTTTCAACCCATTTCTGATCACTTAAATCTGTTTATGTGTAACTTTTGTCCCTAGCCAAACATTGCTTGGTACCCTGGGCCATGACCCTTATAAAGGTAAGAAGTGTTCCTGTCTAGACATTATTAAATGTAAATTCTTCATTCAGTAAAAGGAGAGTATTAAAGATATCAGGCTCCTCTGTGCCATAATGACATTTTATAGTTGCAGTCAGTGTGGGGTGGAGAGGCTGAGTTTGTCAATGTAACAAGAGATAACAAGAAATGGCATTTTCTCTCCAATTTTAGTAACTCCTTCTGTAGTGCTTCATATCTCATGAGCAATATCCTGCAGCCCCTCATTCAGCTCACTTTTGTTTCTGTAAACAGGCATAAAAAGTGGTGCACTTTCACCAGGGTATTCATCTGTATTGTCCCAGGTGCTTCTCCCAAGGACCTGCTTGTGAAGGCAAAGTTTATCTGTAACTTCCCTTATTCAACCCAGTGCAGAAAGAAACCTGTTGAGGATAAATTCCTCCCTGTATGAATGTTAATTCTCTAGAGTTGTCTTTTAAAAATCTACTGACAACTCACAGTAAAGTCTAAAAACCTTGTGTTGAGAAACAATTTTTCTTATATTTTCCATTCTCTGCATTTGTCATCCTTGTGCTTTATCCTGTAAAACTGCAAACACTATTGCAACAGCTCCTGTACTTTGCTGAACAAAAGCACCAGTCAAATGAAAACCATAAGATCTTTGTGATCTAGATAACAGGACTGTCTTGAATGATTACTACTGATTAAATGCCTCATCACTACACACTACCAAGAATATTTGTTAACTTTCCAAAAGGAAGTTGTCAGTTTCTGTCAAAATAGGGACTGCAGTGGGAAGACTTCTGTATAGTTGGTGGGAGGGTGGACCTCTTTTATGGCATCTTTCTTCCAAGGACAAACTATAAGACTCTAAGCATGAATTATCCCAATGTTATGGATGGAAACTGAGGTACATTGAAGTGATTTTGTCAAGGTCATGTTTAAGAGCTCTTCTTTCCCTAGACATCGCTGAAGGTCAGCGCTGAGATAAATGCAATTGCTGTTTTGTTGTGCAGGATTGACCTTGCTAGTGGGTGGCCATTATTTCAATGTATGGTAATCAATACTCTGACTGCTAATTTACTTAAGGGGAAATCAAACAATAGGATGGAACTATTTCATGCACAGAGCTCTGGCAATAATAAAGGGACTTTATTTAGCTGGTGTCAGTTTGCATCTTTATTTTAAGGGCACTGTATTCAGTGCCACTGCTTGCAGCCACGTGATGCTTTGTGTGTTCAGAGATGTTGTGCAATTACCCAAACACATGATGTTTCCAGGAGTCTTTCTGGAGTCACCCTCCATATCATCCCCCTTACAACTCTTAGTCCGACTGCGAGGAACCTGCAACTGGATCCAGGGTCCTTACTGAGACAAAGAAAGGAAGGCAAGCCGTAGAACAGAGGCTACTGCCTAACCCCTTAGGGTGCATCTATACTGCAGTCAGTCAGAGAGATGATTGTAGCATATGGAAACAAACTTGAACTAGCTTTAACCTAGCTAGGTAGGCAGTGATGCCACAGCAGCACAGACTTAAGAAGGAGCTGGACGCTTGGGTAGATATCTGGCCTCTTAGTCACCCTTCCATTCTGCCTCAACTATACTGCTAGTCACTCATGACCCATCTGATTTCCTTCTATGACAAAGGGATGGACTTTGTGGATGGGGGCAGAGCAGAGTATGTTATACATCAACTTTTGCAAAGCTTTTTGATACCTTTCTCCCACGACATTCTCATTAGTGATCTAAGGAAATACTTATCCATTTTACAGTATTTCATCTGGATTGCATTTCCTGAGATCACTGGGAGTGTCATAAGAGAAGGTATCAAAAAGCTTTGCTAATGCCAGTGCATATCACAATCATCCAAATGGTCATGTATCCAGTGCTTTCATCTGGATTGTAATCATTTGGATCATTGTGCTCAAAAAGTAGTCAGCAATTGCTTGATGTCCAATTGAATCATAGAATCAATGAGTCGGAAGGGACCTAGATCATCTAGTCCGACCCCCTGCCATGGGCAGGAAGGAACACTGGGGGTGGCAGGGGTCATAAGACCCCAGCCAGGTGCCTATCCAGTCTCCTCT
>NW_017728928.1:15831093-15841966 GCF_001723895.1 Crocodylus porosus
GTGATCTTAAAGACCAGATTAGACAAACACTTGCCACCAAGTGGACTAAAAACAAATGTTTAAGCAGGAATGATCCTGCCTTGAGCAGAGGGTTGTACCAGAAGACTTCATGAGGACCCTTCAAGCCCTATATTTCTATTAACCTACCTGTGTTTGTTAGACTAAAGCTACCTCTGAGAAGTCTACATTTGCAACTCTGACAGGAGTGTAGATATCCTCTTACAGGCAAACCCCTGACACTTGACTGGAGGCACGCTATGGGGGAAAGCTTACTCTGATCCAGTGCCTTTTGTATAGATGACAGGAGGACTTCATTTTCAGTCTCAAGGGCTATCAAACAAGGTCTTCTTACCAGCTCTAAGTGTTCTTTAAGTCAAAAGAAGGCATTCGCTCAAAACATTATGAGAATCAATAGGAATGATTTTGTTTGCAACAACTTGAGGTGAGGACATGAATTCATACTAGTCCATGAAGAGTGAAGTGTTATGGATCCAAAGCCTTGTGCAGCAATGGTTTTGCACATTGCAGTGTGATCTGATTACATGGCATGGGAGATTTTGAAGATCCTTTTATTGTACATGCTAAGACTCTACACTTGCTGCCAAGGAATGAGAAAAAATAAAATATTCCATTTACTAGACAAATCATAGTAGTCTGGCCTCCAGGCTGTCTTCAGTAAGAAAAGCATTGGACATTATAATATATTGATCCTATTCTAGCACCTGTAACAGTAGACAGCAGATTGATTAAAACTAGTAAACGAACCTGATCATCTGTAACCTAGAGAAGAAGCTTTCAGATTATAGTGCTTCTCTCAAGCCACCTAGTCTCCCAGCATCGATTTTCATTTTGAAATTTACTTGGGTCCTTTAGACAGTCGTATTAAAAAAATAAATCAGCTCTTTTATCACTTACTTTTTACTTTATTTCAATATGCCTGGAGGCATGTAGTAAAATGCACGTTGGAAAGATAGCTGCTTTCCAGTCTGCATTGCTCTTCACATGTCAATAGGTGGTGGCACACTGATACAGTATAATGCAGGAGCCCTGTGCATTGGGTACAGATTCTTGTAAGGGTACCAAAATCCAGGAACTTCTGATACGAACTTCAGATAAGTCCCAGAAGAAACATTTATTAGTGCTTCAGTTCAACGTTCCCTCATTCTAGAGATTCCTTGTCTAACAGTTGAAAAAAACTAAATGAAAATGCCACACATGCAGTAAATAACCCATTTTGTCTGATGTAGTATCATATCTAGACTTTTCTAAACAAGTATATGACTCAATTCCAAACACTAAACCAAAATCACTGACCATCAATAGGGTCGCAGTTGCCTAAGTGAGTGGAATGCTTATATAAGTACAGGCTCTCCCTGCTGCAGTTTTTCATTGGAAGAAATCCCGTCAGCAGAAATGTCTGACAGTGACAGATTAAAACTCATGACACTGAAAAATTAAAAGGGAGGGACATTAGACCAGAAACATCACACCCTGTTTTACTCCGCAGAGGCTCCAAGCTCCCAAGCAGAGAAGGTTGAGTCTCACCCTCTGGAGGATTTGGGCACCTTGCACGGGAGCAGAGCAGTTTCATGTTCTGTTTCTCCTATTAGAAATGTCTGTACTGCACATCTTCACGATGCAGCTTGAGAAGAGGACAGAAATCCATAGAAAGAAACAAAAGATGGAAAGGATGAAAATGACTTAGCATATGGTAAGAGGGTTTGATTTATACATACACCTACTTCACAGGAGCATTGTGCTGAAATTTATAGTGCTAAGAGCTATTATAATCTATGTCTAAGGTGAACCATGCATTGTCACTACATGAAAAAGTATAAAGTCTCTACAGCAAAAAGGGTTGTACACTGCCAAGCTCATTGACCAAAGTCAAATATCCTCAAAGCCTATTGGAGGGGCTGGGGTCCAAAGCAATGAACTGCAACACCAGTCTGATTCAAAGCCCACTGAAATCAAAGAGAAAGTGCCCACTGACTTTAAATCAGGTCCTAAAAGCAGGCCTTGAACTGAGAACCATTTTTTTAACAAAATTCACATCTAGCATACTCTGCAGTGACTGCACTGTCCCCCAGAAGGTAGAAAATACTTAGCGGAAAGTGCCTATCCTACGCTTGAAGTCTTCTAATAAAAGAGGATGGGTTATGAAAGGCAATAAGAATACTGACCTGACTTGCAAATGGTCAGAGAAGTTACATTTTAAATGGAGACTCTGATAGAAAATGTCACAGACACTTTTATTCATGCTCTGTGCTTCAGTCCCTCTCATTTTCAAAAAAAGATTAACCATGCTGCAAATGCAGCAGTTTTGACATAGGGTGCCCTGTCAGAACTGAAGCTAAATGCAGGGGAGTTCAAATTCCAAGATCAAACCTGCTACTGACTTTTGGCACTACTACTACTCTCTTTGGGGACGAGACCTATTTAATAGTTTGAAACAGCCATGTACAATGACCTGCTCTGTAATAAAAGTCCTCTCTGATGGGCAATATTCGGGTTCCCTTGCACTGACTGAGATGGCAAAGGGGGATGCTTTCCAGTTTAGAGTTCCTAATCCAGCAGAATTCCCCCACCACCACCACCCCCAAATCTAACTGTACTAAACGTTTCAGCCTGTACAGGTAATGTTAAAAGGTCATTATTATTATTTGAATCACAATACTGACCAGATGCCCTGAATGAACTAAGGCCACCATTTTGTTAAGCTAATAGTTGCTGCTCAATCTCATTAGACAACACAGCCAAAGGAAATATTTTTACCCCCGTATAACAGATCTGAACCCGAGGTGGAGAAATTAAGAGACTTGGCCAAGGGTACATAGGACGTCTGTGGCAGAAAAGCAAATCCAGACCAGATCTCCTGAGTCCCAGGCCACTGCTATAGCCATATGAACATCTCTTCTCTTGAGGGTTAGTTACACTTTTCAAAATTCTTGGTATTATTCTAAACTCTGCCCAAAGAGCATAGGGACTGTGCTCTTCTGCTAAACAAGTGTCCAAGGATGTGTTTGTTTTTCAAACAAGATCCTACAAACTCCCTACTACTAAAGCATAGAACTGGCATGGTCCCTTGAAAGTCATTATAACTACACGGTTTTAGTCATGCTGAAAGCAAGGGGAAGAGTCCCATTAGACCCAAGGAGCTATGAATCAAACCCTAAGGTTGGGGCTTAGCCCAGGAACAGCTGCAAGTCTGGTCTTCACATGTGGCAACAGTGATGAGCACCTGTTTGTATGCACTGCACTCAGGAGTTATCAGGCCCCTAAAATATTTTCCAGAAGGATAGTTTAAAAAACCAACTGAATCACATTCTTCCAGTAATTTTGTATGATGTTTATTATGCAATATCTCCCCCCTGAATTCATCTAAAATGAATGAGACAGAGGATATTATCCATCAACACTTAATTAAATCCATTTGCTTAGCCTAATACTATTTCAGTCATCTTAGAGAGCTCTGAGTGGGTTCAGAGATTCTTTCTAACTGGTCTGACAGTCTCATGAAATTTGCCTCTTAGTCAAATAGTCTGGGAGACAGAAATGATCTTAAATAGATATTTACATTTATTCTTTATTACCTGGGGAGGTGCTCAGTTATAATAAGAATATAGATAAATACAAGGATTCATCTTGGGGTTTGGGAAAGAACCACACCAGATTCTGGTTTTGTTTACCCCTCTGCAGATCTGGAGACACTGTAGTAGTTAAGAGTTACACAGGCATAAACTGACAGCAGAATCTGATTGTTTTCAGTACACTGGTACATGTTAGCAAAGATTTTGGGGTAAGTATTTTAAATATAAAGTGCTAATTACTGCTGTGTCAAAGAATTATTGCAAGGAGAGCCCATTGCCAAGCTGCAAATTCTTCTCATTAGTGTGTTTGTAACTTAAGACAAGGTTCCTTGAGACGCTAAGTAATTAATTTAAGCAATGCAGCCAAATCAATGTTTTTATAGCCCATGGGATATCATATTGTAGCCATTTTCAATATGTCCCTGTCCTCTATCTCCACAGTAATGTTGCAATTCATTTATAGGCTCTAAATTAAAGTTACTGTGAGGACTGGGGACAGATCTTGGGACCTCTTTCAGCAGCATGTGTTTGAGGACTACAGAAGCTACCTAAATGTCTGTGGCACTGTTTAAAATCTTTGCCCAGAGGCTACATCAAGAGCTGCCTGTGCTCTCAGAACAGCTGCTGCACCTATAATTTTCTACAGACTTTATTTTTTGATTGGCTAAGTTTTCTGTGCACAACATTCACTTCCTATTCAATTGGAAACTGGCAGGAAGGTCACAACTAAGCAGTGAGATGGCATAAAAACACCAAGAGCTGGTGTGTTCTCCCACTCAGTATCACTACCAATGGGAACCTAAAAGCTTTCAAGCTTGTGGAATTCCACCTTTCTAAAACCCAAGGCTTGACAATCCTGTACTTCAGAGAGACTGAATTAGAGTTGAGTTGTTATCCTTGCCTCTGCCCGTTGTGGTGTCTTAAAGTAGGAATGACGTATTGCCATGTGGAAGACCCTCCTTGTCTTGTTTCTTGTTTATGGGAGTTTTCCACCATCCAGCCCCCTACCCTACACCAGTGGCTGGCAAACTTTGGAAGTCATGGGCTAGAATAACCTGGCTCTGGTTCAATACAGGCTAGGAGGCTTTGGTTGTGTTCTGGTGGCAGCAGGCTTTTCCTATGCCCATGCTGGGCCTGGGGGGGTGGGACCTGTGCCTCTACTACTGTTTTGGGGAGTGAGAAGAAGCAGCAGTGGCATCATTACAGCTCCTAGCCTCATGGCCCCAGTGTGGGCATGGGCTAACAGATTGCTAATGGATCCAGAGCAGTGCAGGCTGGAATGAACCTTATGTTGCTGGCCCCTGAGCTATACACATAATTCATGATAAACTTCAGTAAAATGCAATTGGGTTCCTACTGCAAAATGATCACGGCACTCAAGCGACAATCCAGAACGCTAAGCCCTTGTTCACCCACCCACTCAGTCCACCCTGTCCAGCCAGCGCATTAGTTGTGCAGCCTGTCAAATCTGAATGGAGAAATCAGAGCCTGCTTTGCCGTTATAAACGCTGTGGTTTTCAGCTGCCCACATTATCTGTCACTCTCACCTCCATAACTAGACTATGAAGTAAGCAGCTGTTAGCTGAGTAAGCCAATGCTGTTATAAAAATGACAATAGGCAACTGCTCAATCATTCATGAGGAAAGAGAGGTAGTTAGTCATATTAGTCTGAAGTCAGGCAAGAGGCAGGGTAGACATGCACTTTATAGACTGACTAAATAAAAAATAGAGAGAGAGTATAAGCTTTTGTGAACTCAAGATCACAGCACCTGATTTACTGACCTCAAGTTCACAAACACCCTCTCTGTATGTTTTATTTAGTTAGTCTGTGAGGTACACATCTGCCCTGCCTTAGGCTCATTGATTCCCCATTGTGTATACCATTGTTAACCCCTTTTTTCATGACATTTATTCAGTGAGGAAATTCTAATAAGTAGGCTGAGTTTCTGAAAAGAGTATTCCTACTGGCAACAGAGAAGCAATCAAATTTAAAGTTAATTTATATTTTAAGAAGTTTTAATAACTCTACTTTTGTGCTGTGACACATGTGCCTCAGTAGGGGAAACTTCAAATGTGAAATACTCTCTTAATAATGCATAGATCAAGGCTTTTAGAATACAGAAATAGAAGCTCCTAAATTTTCAACCCCAAAAGAAATTAGATTATCTAGTATGATTTCCAGTATATCATAGTGAATAAAATTTCCTCCTCCAGCAGTTTTATAGAGCCCTCTAATTTGTGTTTAACTAATTCTCTTCAAGGGTCAGAACTAATAAAGGGTTCAAGAGATGGAAGAATTCAACCCTTTTTTGGTGGTTTATATCAAGGGTTAATCCTCCCCCCACCAAAAAAAAAGTTTGTACCTTAATGTGTGCCTTATTTAAATAACCAACCAAATACCAGTAAAACTCCTACATTTCACTCTCTTGCACAGTCCTACCCCTTATGTGATTGATCAAGAGTCTCAAATATGTTGCACTCTGAGCCAAATTCTGCAAGATGCTGAGGGCAGATATTGCTTCTTGTACAGAAAATGTTCGCACATTTTAAGAGTTGAAACAATACATGATTTTCAGGGGCTGGGTATTCCTGTTACAGAATGACTTCAGGCAGCACACTGAATTTCATGAAAGCTTCAGTAGAGTGCCCTTGGATTCATAAAAGGCACTATGTGTGTTTAACAGAGCAAGTGTCTTGGGGACTCATTGGTGCTCAGAATTGTTAAAGGAAAGATTCCTCCATTTAAAGAAAAATATGTGTAGAACTCTGAAGTGGATGTTTATTAAGCACATTGCTGAAGTTTGCTTTTTAAAAGAACGTGTCAGGCCACAGATCTTCACCATTGCATCTAATCATCTGAACAAATCGGATAATATGGCAGAGGAATATGTATCTATTCTCTCCTATCTTAGCCATCTGTGCTGACAGTTCCTATGAAAATAGGAGCTAAGGTACTCCAGACGATGTTTTCAAAACAGAAGAAAGAATGGGTACAGAAGTTTTATGCAAACTATTGCTCAAAGCTAACCTATTTATGCCAAATCCTGAGCCTATTGAGGTCTCTGGCAAAACTCCATTTGACTTCAGTGCAACCAGGATTTGCCCTATAAAAATATTCTATTGAATTCCCAGCTGCTCAACTCAACTGCCAGGATGGAAAGCAGCTCTGTGCAGGGTATATTCATGAGATGGATTCAGACTTTATGGTGGAGAGAATTCCAGTCTCAGCGCCTGGATCTAAACTCTCTCAATATTACAGCTCAACCTATTAAAGTTCAACCCTGTCCAACAGAAACATATTTGTGAGTCCCTCTCGCCCAACAGCATTCAAAGCATATTAAATCAACCACTTTATCCAACTTAGCCTAATTTTTTTTATAGCTATGAAGACACAGAGACACATTCATGGGCAGACCTGGGTGGAGAGACAGAGCCTGGTACTTTGCTTTTTGTCAGACTTTTGTGGTGACTTGCAGCTGAGAATTCCATAGAATATTTTCTTAGGGCCAAATCCTGCTCACACTAAAGTCAATGAGAGTTTTGCCACTTCGTAGTAAGCAGAGCCAAGGGCTTCCACAAAAACATTTTCAGTTGGGGTAAAAAATAAACTTAAAAGTTAGAATTTATAGACAGATCTTACAGGTGAAAAGGCTATTAGGCATCCACTTCCCATTGAAAATTAATGGGAACTTAAATCATAAGAGCACTTTGCAAAATTGCATTCTCGAATCTGGATAGCTCAAATCCAGACCAGACTTTAAAATGAAGCTTGAAAATGGGCCTCCACTGACTTTGCAAAACTACTCCCAGGTTTTCCCATCTTCAGTTTTTAATTTTTTTGTAAATGTTCTTATAAATATCATTCATCATTTTAGGTACTTTGGACTATCAAGATGAAAGCTTAAAGTTCAGGTTTAAAGCTTATTGCATATTGCTTTGATATACAGAGCAGATAAAGAACAAACAAGCTTTAAATAAACAGTTGTTTAAAAGCAAAAGGAGAATGTTATTTCTGCCTTGATATTCCTCCGATAAACACGAATCTTGCTGTCACTGCTTCTGGATATGCCTGGAATGCTATCTACTTAGGAGCTCAGAAATGTATGCCTCTTTCACTCTCTGCTGCTGTTCAAAGGGTGCTAACTGCAACTCGTTCAGCAGACTCAAGGTAAAACACTAAGTTGCCATTTGCCAAAAAAAGTAAACCCTGTGAAAAAGAGGAAAATTACACTAAAAATGACAAAGGAAACCTGCCTACAGTTTTGTTCAAATCTTGATGCCTCTTTCTATGGGGTTGGAAAAGATACAGCAGTATGTAGTACACACCCATTATTTAATGCTTGGCCTTTTCAGAAAGATATGGGAAGGGTTTAGGCCACTCAGCCTCTGAGAGCTTTTATTAGCTCTACAGTATGAAACAAGATGTCGTATATACTAGCAGCAAGAGTTCTGGATTCAATTCCTTTTCTGCAACTACCTCACTACACCTCTTCGGGTCTTTTTTTGCCTACCTGCATAATTGGGATACAACTAACTTGCTTCTTTCAAATGCTTTACATGTAAGTATTAAATACACCCCTATATAAATGGAGAAACATGGTGCTGGGCTGGACGCCAAAAAAAAAGTTTCTACAGCCTGCAATGGGGAGTAAGTATGAACATAGGACTGGACAGGACTTTCTGAATCAAGTCCACTGCAGGCACCATTATCATATCATTCCTTTCATAAGTGTATTGAGCTGCCTCTTAAAAGCTTCAGTTTTTGTCCCCACTATTCTGAGACTCTGTTCTAGATAGGAAGCTTCTAATTTTCAGCCTCAACTGACTCGTGGCCAGTATACCTATTTGTTCTGATGCCATCACTGTCCTTTAACCTGAATAGCTCTTCTCCCTCTCAGGTACCTAACCCCCTGATTTATTTATAGTGAGCACTCATGACTCACCTCAGACCTCATTTTGCTCCACTAAATATGCCAACCTCTACAAGTCTTCTGACTTATGACAGGCTTTGCATTCTCTTGATCATCTCAGATGTCCTTCTCTGCACTTCTTCCAATCCAATGTCCCTTAAACGGGTGACCACAGTTGTACACAGTCTTCCAGTTGAGGTTCACCCCAAACTGCATTAATACTTCCCTTTCTCATGTTTATGTATGACATGCATGAGACGTCTTTGCACTACTGTGGGTGAAGACAGCACCACAGGCTGCTGCTAACCACCTGCTGTCAAAAGGCATTGGCCATGCAGTTGTGCTGGAATGATAACTTCACAAAAGTGCTGCAATCCCTGCATGATCTTGGACAAGTGACCTCTTCAGAATCATATTACCATTACAAAAGGGTATTTTGTGACACTAAACACGTAAGTCTGATTCTCCCCTGTGCCAAGATTGACCTAGCATAGGGAGAAGTGAAGGCAGCACCCAAAGAGCTGGGAGAGTCTGCCTGATTTTCAAACTGGTCCAAGCTCCATGTGAATCAGGATCATAGAAAATTAGGGTTGGAAGGGACCTCAGGAGGTCACATCTAGTCCAAACCCCATCCCCAAGCAGATCATCCCAGCCAAGGCTTTGTCTAGTGTTGGATGATGAAGTACAGCATCCAAGGGGCTGCTCTAATCTACTGCTCCAATCTGCTGTTCTGTAGGCGAGCCCCAGTGTGTCCTGTCTTGACATCCCCTAGCACAGTGTTTCTCACCCCATGTGTCACAACCCAAAAGTGCTTTGCAACAATACGTGAAAGGGTCACAAACAAACATTAGAAATGGATTCTCTTTTAAAGGAGAAAAATGTGGGGAACAGTGTGTTTCCTCTTGCAGGCTGGTAGAGTTCCAGCCTGCAAGGGGCTGCTTGGGGCTGTGGGAGGAGGGCAATCAGGCAGGGGGTACCATGCTCATGTGTGCACACACATACACGTGGCAGCCAGGCAGCATGGAGAGCAGCTCTCACAGCTTCCCACCGGTAAGTCTATGGGGCAGGGGGGCATAGATAATGTGTTGGTGGGGCAGAGGAGGGCACAGACAACCTGTTGGGGGGGGGTATGGAGGGGCATGTGCTCCCCCCCCCACCAGATTTGTGCACTCACAGTGGGCATGGGGCTACAGCCTGGCTGGACTGCAGGGCAGAACCTGCTTCCACAGCCCAGCAGGCAGGACCCAGCATGGGAGGGCAGAGCCAGGCAGCAAGACTCATTGCTGCTGTAGCTGGAAACCCTGCACCAGCTGTGCTACCAGTAATGTGAGGAGTACCAGGTAGGGCAGGCATGCTGCCCTTACCTCCTTCCACTGCCAGCTGCTAGTAGGCTAGGCTGTGGCTCTACCCTGCCACCATGGCCCGGCTGCCGCTGCCACTTCCCTCAGGCTGTGTCTCTATCCCGGGGGTGAGGTGCGGTGGCAGGCTGTGTGGGTGGCCTGAGAGGAGTGGTGGTAGCAGCTGGGCCATGGTGGCAGAGTAGAGCTGCAGCCTGGCAACCAAGTGGTGGGAAGTGGGAGCAGTGCCCACCCCCATCCATTATATCTCTGCTGCTGGTGGCGCAGGGATCCCAGCTGTGGCAGGAGCAGCAATAAGTCTCACTGCCTGGGGTAGAGGGCAGCAGGTTGGGAGTGAGGGGCACCAGCAGGGCTGAGGAGTGGGGGGCTGTGGGTTGGGAGTGAGGGGCACCAGTAGGAGCAGGGGGCTGTTTCCTACTTAAACTATTTCCTGGTCATCAATGTTTACAAATGGGTCCTGGTATAGAAAAGATTGAGAAGCGCTGCTCTAGCAGCCTGCCATGCTGCTGGAAACACTTGGCTAGGCAGCCAAGTACCTTCCAACTCCTTCAGTGCCAGGCCAGAGCGCTGTCCTTTGAGGTAATGCTCAAGGGGGCCAAGTAGGGCCAGATTCACTCTTGTGGCCCCAGAGCAACACCAGGAGGCTGTAGCGGGGCGGCGCTCAACCGTTTTAGACTTGAGGCGCCCCGCTGCACATGCACGGCATGCGGCCCAGAGGCGCGGCCAGCTCCTGCTCGCGGCGGCGGCGCGGTCAGCGGTGGGAGCATGGCAGCAGCAAGCAGGGAGGCACCCTCTTTTCGCGGGGGTGCACTGCCGCGCCCCGTACCATCGCCGTGCCTCTGCAGCCGGCGGCAGCGCGTGCTAGCCTCGGGACTCTCCTCCGGAGGCTCGAGGCGCCCCTGCAGAGGGAGCCCCTCCCCCCCCCAGACGCGAGGCGCCTCTCCACAGACATGAGACACCCCCCGCAGCCCCGAGGCGCCCCTTGCTAGGCTCGCGGCTTCCCCCCCCCCGCTGC
>NW_017728928.1:15842125-15846338 GCF_001723895.1 Crocodylus porosus
CGCGTCGGGCGGGCCGGAGGGCGGGGGCGGCCACCTGCTCCTCACGGCGGCCTTCGGCACCCTGCTGTCCTGCATGTACGTGGCCGGGGTGGCGGGCAACGTGTACACGCTGGCGGTGATGTGCCACTCCGCGCGCTGCGCCGCGCCCATGTACAGCTCCATCGTCAGCCTGGCGCTGGCCGACCTGCTCTACCTCTCCACCATCCCCTTCGTGGTGTGCACCTACCTGGCCCAGGACTGGTACTTCGGCGACCTGGGCTGCCGCCTCCTGCTCAGCCTGGACCTGCTCACCATGCACGCCAGCATCTTCACCCTCACCCTCATGTGCGCCGAGCGCTACCTGGCCGTCACGCGGCCCCTGGACACCCTCAAGCGCTCGCAGGGATACAGGAAGGCCACGGCGGGGGCCGTGTGGTCCGTCTCGCTGCTCCTCACCCTGCCCATGATGCTGATGGTCACCCTGAGCGAGGGGGGCAAGGCGGGGGGCAGGGTGAAGAGGATGTGCGCCCCGACCTGGAGCGTGGACGCCTACAGGACCTACCTGACCGTGCTGTTCAGCACCAGCATCATGGCCCCAGGGATAATCATTGGCTACCTGTACACCCGCCTGGCCAGGACCTACCTGGAGTCCCAGAGGAACCCGCCCCACAAGAAGGAGAACAAGCGGTCCCCCCGCCAGAAAGTGCTCATCATGATCTTCACCATCGTGCTGGTCTTCTGGGCTTGCTTCCTGCCTTTCTGGATCTGGCAGCTGGTGCGGCTCTACAACAGCTCCCTGCAGCTGACTTTGCAAACCCAAAAGTGCATTAACTACCTAGTGACCTGCCTGACTTACAGCAACAGCTGCATCAACCCCTTCCTGTACACCCTGCTCACCAAGAACTACAGGGAATACCTCCGCAACCGGCACCGCAACTTCTACAAGTTCACCTTGTCCTTCCGCAAGAGGAGCTCCAACCTGCAGTGCTCCTGGGGAAGGTCCATGTCCTCCCGCAACCAGCATGACTATGGCTCAGAGCCTCTGGGCATGGCGACAACGAAGGACAAGTGATGAGGGTGAGAAACTCCAGACACCAAAACTAGGGGAACGTCAGTCTGAGGTAAGGCTTCTGGGGCCCTTAGAGCCAGGAGGCACAGCCCCCTCTGCTCTCTGGGTACCTGACATAGCTTGGGTACTTTGTTTAGCCCTCTAGGAAACTGTTTCCAAGTTTTACCTAGTTTCACTGTGCTGCTGCTCTGCACTTGTTTAACACTGCTTCCAGGTAACAGCTCATGTGCTTCTGCAGCAGAACTCCCAATCCATGGCTAGATGTGTAGAAGGCTAAAATAGCCCTGGTCTCAATTTGGCTGCGAGGCTCAGCTCTGCACTCCACATTACTGCTATCTGTTGAAAATGTGCCTCGGAAGACTTTTAAATCCCTTTTTCTATTTCCTTTTAGATTTGATCTCTCTCTTACAGTATGTTCTACAGTTTGATCACTCTTCTCAGGAGCTGGGAAGGGCACTATTTTTAAATTCACTGTAGCAGAAATGCCAGCCCCAACAGCTCAAAACCCTGAGGTCAAGGTCTCAGAAATCATGCAATTTTTAAAAATAAATGTGTATTTGTAACTGATTGTTTTAAACTACTAGGATGTGCATTTTCAAGTCTTTCTCTGCAATTATGAGGGTTAGAAATCTACTGCGGGGGGGAAGCTTATCTCTCTTATACTCTCACAACTCCAGGAGCTAGGACTTTACGAAAAAGTCTCATGATAAAATTGTGAGAGTTGGCAAGAGTTTTGTGTGGCAATGCATTAAAGGGATGACTGTGCCAGATTAAGAGTCTACTTGAAGTCTGCATGAATTTCATCTACAAACAAGGTAAGAAAGAAATACTAAGATAATAATATGGATTTATTTCTGAATTCTTTGATTCAACAACTACACAGCTACCTTGGGACTACTGACTGCATTTTCTGGAGAAAAGGAAGGTTTGCTCAGAAATAGGTGTAATAGAATAAATTCAATTGTGGCGTAACTCCATTGAAGGCATTTTGCCTCATTATAGTCTAGCAATTTTCCCTGATATCCCATGGTAAACTCCAGCATATATATTTCAGAATTATGCTGGTAGTAGGCTTTTTTAAGGCTAAAACCTTGAATTATTAATATTATTGAGAAGTTCATCAAGGGATTTCTCACGTATGGCCACAAGTGATGAGGGCAAGAAACACTCTGATCACTTGTGCACCCAGCATAGGCGCATGTAATTATGAGAGCCACAGATCCCCCTGACTACTATCCAGGAGCAATCAGTGCAATGCAGAGTGGAAACAGATGTTTCTAAGCTGTGCGTCCTCTCCTTTGAACATAGGTCACTCTCCTGAGATAACTCAAAGCACTGAGAGGGCTGCTGTAGTTTATGCCATTTGCTGATGACCTCAAGGGACTCCTACAGCAGCTGAAGATTTACAGAGACCCAGCCATTCCTATTTTCCTCTAGAAACACCGCAACCCTAGTTCAGTCAGAAAGATGCATTGCATAGGAGCTACTATATCAACTCCATGGTACTGGAGGATTTCTCTCCGGTCAGAGGCTCCTCCCATGGCCATGTAAGCCAACTTTAAGCCAGCCTTATGCTAGAGAGGCACAAATTCACTCAGCACTCCCAAAGGGTTGGGACCAGAGAATCCAACCCAACCATGTGCTGGGCTTTATACCTTAGACTTGAAAAGTATTTTAAAATAGTAAAAGAAAAAAGAAATCAAGGTATATATTGAATATGTATACCAAAGAAGCATGGTATGGATGCATGCTATATATGCATATACCACCCACAAGTCAAGCTTTCTTTTATATAGATACAGCATTTACTTTGCATTTCATGAAACATGTGAACATCTTGAACTACCTCTAACACAGTGCTTTTCTTAAAGCCACATATACACCACTTTATCATGCAATGTTAAAGTATTGAATAGAATATCTAGCTAGGTAATGCAGAATTAGTTCTAATATGCTCATTACTGCATCTGAGTACCAAAACACAGATCATGTTTAGAGGAGACATTGCATCATTTATCATTCCTTAACTTTTTTTTTTCACATTTCTGAGCCTGGAAAATAAGCCTCATTGAAATGAATCTAGATGAAGATTTATTCTGAAAGGAAGTATTAGAAGTTTAGGCTGCATGTTTCACACAACCTAACTGCTAACTGGGGGGAGGACCACTGCTGTCAAGGAATGAAACAAAATACCTGATGTGAGGGTTATAACTACACATCTGGATGGAGCTGCATTAGTTGCAGCTTGCTCACATCTAAGCAAAAGAGGTTATTTCCTCATGGCCATACAAGGAAAAATCTATACTGATTTGAGACTGACCAAGAGAGGTGTTTAGATCCCTGATTTGATTTTCATCAAAGAAGAGGTTATGTTGCTTGATGGAAACTGTCATATCATGTCTTCAGGTGATTTCCAGCCCCAGTATATGAGGATATCTTTTATTAAGTCTTTCAAAGGTCTGTAAAGTTTAATGGGTATGATTTGAACCCCAGACTTTTGGCACTAGAGAATGAAAAATTACATCACACAGGGCCAGTCTATGTGTGCCCCTCTTCAAAAGGAAGTACTAAATGATGGCCCAATAACAGCCCATACTGTGCCATCCGTGCAGTGCAGGGTTATTTTTAGCCGCTACATCGCCATAGAGACGCAATGTACCAAGGGAGTGCGTTGCTATGGCGACATAGCTGCAGCGTTACAGTTTTTGCCCACTGATACTACATCGCTGTAGCGTGTTGCTACAGTGACATAGCATTATGTGTGGACATGCCCATAAAGTTTCACAGTTTCTAGGGTCAGAAGGGACTTGAGCAGATCATCAAGTCCGACCCCCTGCCATGGCAGGGAAGAGTACTGGGGTCAAATGACCCCAGCAAGGAGTTCATCTAGCCTCTTCTTAAAGACCCCCAGGGTAGAAGCCAGCACCGCTTCTCTTGGAAGTTGGTGCCAGACCCTAGCCGCCCTGACCGTGAAGTAGGACCTCCTGATGTCTAGTCTGAATCAACTGTCACAAGCTGGCAGAGAGTAATTCCTGGTCACTCCTGGCAGTGCTCGGGGGAACAGGGACTTTCCCAGTGCCTGCTGGTCCCCTCTGACCAGTTTGTAACAGGCCACTAGATCCCCCCTCAGCCTTCTCTTGTGGAGGCTGAACAGGTTCAGGTCCC
>NW_017728928.1:15846438-15866585 GCF_001723895.1 Crocodylus porosus
CATGACAAGGTGCGGTTGGCCTTCCTGACTGCATCCCCACACTGCCGGCCCATGTTCACCTTGGCATCAATAGTGACTCCAAGATCCTTTTCTGCCTCTGCACTGACAAGAAGGGAGTTCCCCAGCCTGTAAGTATGGTGCTGGTTCTTCCTCCCCAGGTGCAGTACCTTGCACTTGTCAGTGTTGAAACCCATCCTGTTCTCATCCGCCCACCCTTGTAACCTGTCTAGGTCCGATTGCAGCCTATTCCTCCCTTTTAGCATGCTCGCTTCCCCCCACCTCTTAGTGTCATCTGCAGATTTGAACAGGGTGCTTTTTACCCCCTCATCCAAGTCACTGATGAGGATGTTGAACAGTGTGGGCCCAAGGATCAAGCCCAGGGGGACCCCACTGCCCACATCCCTCCAGGTCGAATAAGACTCATCCACCACCACTCTCTCGGTGCGGCCCTCCAGCCAGTTAGTGACCCATTTGACTGTGTAGGCATCGATGCCAGTTCCCTAGTTTTTTAATGAGAATGGGGTGAGAGACAGTATCGAAGGCCTTCCTAAAGTCCAGAAAGACTACGTCCACTGCTACACCTGTGTCCAAGGATTTGGTGACCTGGTCATAGAAGACAGGACCTTGGTCTGACAGGACCTGCCTCTAATGAACCCGTGTTGGTTGCCCCAAGCATAACCTCCCTTGCTGGCCCCTTGCAGACATGCGTCAGGGTAATTCTCTCAAAAAGCTTACCCAGGACCAAGGTAAGACTGACTGGCCTATAGTTTCCCAGGTCCTATTTCCTCACTTTTTTTGGAAATGGGAACCATATTGGCCCTTTTCCAGCCAATACTCGTAAAGATAAGCCAGGGGTCCCTCAATGACCTCTGCTAATTCCCTCAGCACTCTGGGGTGGAGATCGTCAGGACCAGCTGATATAAATACATCCAGTCCCTCCAGAAGTTCCCTGACTAGGTCCTCACTGACCCTAGGCCTGGGTGTGCCTCCCCTGGGTCCTATGGGGTCCCGGTCAGGAGGGTGACCCAGTCCCTGCTCAGAAAGATGGAGGCAAAGAAATTTTAAATAGGTTAGCCTTGTTGTCTGGTGGGTATTAAAGTATTAAATTGCAAAGCATAACACATACCTATGTCTACATGGACATAATACATGTGACCTAGAGAGACCAGAAATACCTTTAGGAAATAGGATTTTAACTTAGAAAATGCAGGCAAAAACAACTGAGGACAAATAAAAATATAGTTATGCATTATGAGTGGGAGACTTAGGAAATAATTCCATTGGAAAAGTGTTTGGGATGATAGTGGAGAGCAAATTAAATATAAATTTGCAACAAGGAGACAAAAGATAACACAATACAATATTGGGTGGCAAATACTAAGTTATCAGGTCACAGCCCCAGAAATGGGCACTGTGATAGTTTATAGAGGACATTGGTGAGAGTACACCTAGGATACATACTTCCAGAGGAGATTAACAAAAGGCTAAGAGAGTTGTCTTCGGAGGAAAGATATATGTATTTAACTTTGTCCTGATGGTGGTATAGCATTTACTTCAGCCTAAGCTGCCCGATCTAAGCTGTCAGCAGCCATCTTCAAGTAGCTGTGAGGCTCTGACAGCTCTGTCCACCAAGGATACCAGTACATTTACTGACACTTCATAAAACATGTCACAAGGAAAGCAAAGTTGTTTCCCCACCCTACTAAATCAGAGTGGTAGCTGGGAGAGCTGCCTGCTTGGGACCAAGTCCTTAGAGAAGCTGCTCCTGGAGATGCACATTCAGAGTAGGAATGGGGAGAAAGGTAACATAGGCTAAGGGATAGGCAAAAGATTGTCCTAGTTTAACAGATAAATCTGGCTGGGATTCAGAATTCAGCAGAGACTACCACTGTGCTTCACTGTGCAACATTAGAGCACTGTACAGGGATGTATTATTCCCATGTAGTGGAGCTTCCAACTACCTCTGTACTGCAGTCCCATGCAAATACCGCTCCTTGATAATGTCTCCTGATCTTAAAGATTCATTCTTCTATTCTTAAGGATAGAGATCCATAAAAAAAGAGATGAATCGTATAAAAACTAATCCCTCTCTGTCTCCCTAGAGTACTTAAGCTGCCAAAGCTTGGGAACTCTGATCCTCTTAAAAACAAAATTGTCCTTTGCGGCCAAATCCACATGAGTGCAGATGTTTGTTTCCCTGAGGACAAGAACCAGTGCCACACCTTGTGCCACTGTTACTTGTCCCTAGGGGATGCCCATGCCATGTGCCCTGTGGCACACAGTAGGTTACCCTGGGTGGGGCAGGGGAGGCTGGAGTCAGCAACTGTGCTGGCCCCAGCAGCCTTACCTGGGATCCTGGAGACCTTGGGGAGCTGTAGCCATGGTGTTCCTGCAGCTGGGATCCTGGCTGACAATGGGAACATGGCTCTGGCAAGCCAATTTAGAGCAGTGCACACTGCTGCCTGGTGCGCTGCCCCGCGTTTTTAAGGTACAGATTTTTTTGACCCTAGGATCTCACAGGGTCAAAAAACCCTCCCATGCTTCAGGGTAGCTGCATGAGGACTGCCTGCATGTGCAGTGTCTGGCACAGTATACCTCATATCCACACTTGTCTGAACGGGGCCTACATGGGAATCTTTTCCACAGGTTTTTTAGGGGCTGTATGTGGCTGATCCTACACATGTACGACAATCCAATGGGAATGTGCATCACTTACAGAAACCAGGCATTAGTCTTCATACACCTTCCTTTTAAAACACTCTAGATTAGGGTACTAGTTAACAGGGCTTTGAGAACTGGCCCAATTAGTAATTCCTGTTATATATGTAGCTTTAGCTGAGATTGAAATAACTCCTTTAAGCTTAGAAACCTGGGGGCTTCTAATGCTGAATATAGTTGTAGCCAACATGAGATAATTGACCACAGGAGCGGTAGGAGGAACAAAGAACCACTCTGAAAAGCTAAATATCAAACAAATAGGACATCAAGGGGACACACCAGGAGTTTGGGAATAGATGTTTTTAATCTTGCCTTCAGTTCACGCTGGGACTTATGACTGTGATTAAGTGCTATTATTCAATGCAGAGTGTGCAAGCATTCTGCTAAATTGATTTTTAATACAATATTAGAAAGCTATTTCCTAGATTAGGTAGTGGAATTGCCAACTGAGAGTTTTAATAGATAATAAAAGATTTGGTATAATTTTTATTGCCTTCTGGTTATTTCTGTACCTTCACATGTACAAGCTCTTCTCCGCAACCAGAGCCTTATTTTTATGTTATAATAAACAAACACAAATAAAAAGAAAGAGCAAAATACCAAATCCCCCCGCACAAAATACTGTGAATCCAGAAGCAGGCATAATGCGGATGAATTCCAAATACTGTTACTTCAGATATGCAATAACATCTGGAGATTTGGTAACTCAGAGGTGGGAACTTTGCAGAGGTGGGTCCTGGGGGTGTTGCTGTGGTTCAGTCACGGCTGCACCTTCCTTCTGCTGCCCCTGTCTCCAATTGATCCAGGGATAGGGGAAGCTCCAGAGCTGCTCCAGTCCCACTCCATCCACAGGCTTCAGCTGCAAGGGATGCCAGGCTCCGCAGGGGAAAATGGCAGCAGTAGGCAAGTTTCCTCTTTATTTATCAGCTCCCTGCTGCTCCCCCACCCACCCATCTACCATGTCCCCAGCTCTCTGGGAGCAGGTGCTGGAAGAAGGAACTGGCTCTGCACCACCACCACCACCACCACTGCAACTGGCTGACACAGGTATGGGGGAAGTCGCAGAGCCTCTCTTCACCCACTCCAGCTGCAGGCTGCAAGGAACAACTGTGTGTGGAGAGCAAGGCTCAGTTGGGGAAAGCAATGGCAGCACATAGGTGTGGACAGGATCTTTTATAGTGGCCGGGCTTATGCAGATCACACTAGATTTACAGGGTCAGGCTTGATTTTATTACTAAACAAACACTATACTGGGTGCACCAGGGAGCACCCACTCACACTCGTGTGGAACCGGGGAGGGGTCGCCGGGATCAGGCGGGTCTGGCGTCCTTCCCTCCGGCTGATCAGGCCGAAGGTCGCTCTGTGTCAGTGGTCGTGGGGTACGTTCCGTTCCGTCGGGCGCGCAAAGACCCCAAAGTTCACAGCGCGATGATTTTTATACTCTCTGTGATGCGGGGCGGTCTAATTACATGCGGCGCTTTCTCATTGGTCCAGGGCGGTGACCGTCACATTATTGACAAGCCCTGGACTTCCCCTTGAGAAACCCCGTGCGGAAAATCCCAGCCGCATGGTGCTTCCACGCTGCAGCCCCAGAGTCTCCCATCCACCCAGCACCTGCCACACAAACACTAAACACATGCGAACATGGCCACCCATAGCACTCAGCAAGTGCAAAATAATTACAACAATAGGTTCTTCCTTCCAGTGCCTGCTGCCAGCCAGGAGGAATCACAGGGTGGAGGGGAGGCAGGGAGCAGGCGCTGGAAGGAGCAACCTGCATGGTGCTGTCCTGTCCTTGGCTGAGTATGGCAGCCATTACAGCTGTGCTCTGCAGCTCATGGCTGGAGCAGGGTAAGCTCTGGGGCTCCCCCTCACACCTTGGTGCACCTGTTATCCTGTGGGGTCAGGCCAACTCTCAGGATCTCAATATTGTGCTGTTAGACAGGAGGGTGTGACACAATTGCACATATACAAACATACAAATCAAGCAGATGCATATACACACACACTACCAACTCAGGCACCCATGCATCCAAACTAGCCTAGGCACATGCATACCTATCACCAATTCAAGCACATGCACTATACACACCAAAAGTTAGACAAAAATCAATTGTCCATACCCGCACACCCAGTACACATACACAGATCACTAATTTGTATATCATGCACACAGTGACATATATATACACACACACACACACACACACACACTCACCAGTTCACACACATACAACCAACCTACACATAGGTAAGTTCCTAACTTGGATGGTACGGTATGTATGCGTGTGCTTGGGGTACCTGGGAGAAGGTTAAGGTGAGAGAGAGAGAGAGAGAAAGTGTAGGGAGTGAAAGTTGCCAGAACTGGGATTAAAACCAGTGGATTAGAGAGAAGCTGGCTGAGGAACTGAGGCTTGGGATTACTTAAGATAGATTGGGACTGGAAACTGAGGCAGACAGCTAAGATGTGTGTGGGGCAGAGGGGGGCAGATAAGCGGTGGCAAGGAGGAGACAGCCAGGAAAGAGAGAGAGAGGCAGAAACCTGGGAGCTTGGAGCTGGGAACTGAGGCTGGCAACTTGGAGATTGGGGGAGGGCAGATAAGTGGTAGCAAGGAGGAAACAGGAAACAGACAAAAACCCAACTTAGGGTTTCAAAATAACAGGTTTATTAAACAGACAACACACTACACAGCCCCATGAAGTTATTGGTTCACACACACACAAGCACTCACAATGGCAGCAGGAGAAAGAAACAAAGTGGAAGGGTTGGAGTCCAAGTAGGGCAGAGAAACAGAGTCCAAGTCCTTGGTTGAAGAGGGGGTGGGGGTGATAGTTACCTATCCAGTCTGGAAAGGGGTCCTTGTCTAGCAGGTGTTGTCCAAAGGGGGGTCGCCGGCAGGGCCTCTGGGTAGATAGGTGGTGTGGCATAGTGCTGGTCCAGATGGAGAGGGCGTCCCAAGGAGTCAGTCTTCACTACCCCTTTTTATAGGGCAGACTACCTCTGACCTCCTATGGGAGGACCTGTCCAGGCAAGGTCAGTCCTGTTCCAGAGGGCTCCAGGTGTTCTTACTAAGCATGTGCAGCCTCGGCACAATGGTGGGTTGCCTCATCTTTTGTTTCTAGAATGCTGAGGATGGTTCCAAGGGCTAGGTCCTTGGTCCAGGTATTGGTGTTGATGATTTGATCATTCAGAGGGAGCTATTTTTAGACCTACTGCCATTGTCTCTGAAGCACCCTCATTCATCCCCATTCATTCAGGAACCAAGTTACATAGGAGGGCTAGTATGAGTCATAGGTTACACAACCAGGTATGGGGATAAGATGGAGGCTTGACTTTACAGGATGGAAACTTGACATGACTTATGCTAACTTACATATATAGCCCTAAAACAGTAATCACACAATATAAAAGCAGTAAAAAAAAACAAAAACCAACACAAACATAATAATTACCACTTATAAAGCAGTGGCTATTTATAACAAAATAAAATAACAGGGCACTTATTTGCAAAGAGGGGAGAGAAAAATAAAACTTACTACTTAAAATAAAATATTAACGCTTATCCTACATTTTAGCTTACTTATACTTATCTATGGGGAATAAAGAGGGAGAGAAAAAGTCAGAAATGGTAGGGGAAGGGGAGGGAATGCATTTTAAAAGAAAAATTGGGGGTTTTGCTACACACCAGCTCCCTGGTGCCTCCTCCTGGCCTGAGTACTCCAGCCACACCTTGCCTCCATGCCCTGAGGGGGAAATGTGCTGCACCCTTCTTCAGTAAATCCTGGATCCACTCATGGAACTTGGGGTCTGACTCTGGGCTCAGGCTCGCTGTTGTATGTCAAGCGAGTCCACTGAAGTGAGTTAGCATGCAACTGAGACAAGAAAGCAACTCCTTGCCTAGAAAACCTTTTTGCAACACGCTGGGAGAACCATGTTGTTTGGGTTATGCTTTCTGACACAGAGTTTAACCTGTGATAACTGAAATTACTTTTAGCCTTGTGTTTTTAGAAATGGTTCCATACTGTAGATTAAACTCAAGAGGGAACACCCTTTGGTTTGTCTGATCCAAACTTACAGGTCCCAGATCTCAACTAGTCTTGGAGAGTGTTTTTGTTTGGTTGGTTTTTGTTTTTGTTTGGGGGGGGGGGGGAAATGAAGTTTTAGGAAGGAAGAGAACATTATTTTCCTTGTTTGCTCAGAGTCTGTAATTGCAAAACACCATGCCCATTCTTCAGGAAACAAAGTAGTTTCCTCATGAGAAGATTTTTCCAAACTTACTAGGTGCTGATGGCAAAATAATAATCATGAAAAGGCTGAAGAAGAAATGTTGTTTCTCTCTGAATGTTCTTTTTTTCTTCTTCTCAGCTAGCATCTCTGCTGCAGACACAGTATTTCTTCTGTCTTCAATCTTAAAAAGAGAAGAGTGATTTTTAGTGGGTCTTGTGTTCATATCACTGGTGGCCAACTTGTGGCATGGGTGGCACAGGCACCGCTTATGTGTGACACTTGGCAGGTGGGGGAGGGATAAGCAACGTGGTGTCAGACAGGACAGTGAGCAGAAAGCACAGCATCAGATCAGGCAGGAGAAAGAGATTGGAGTGTCACTCAGGGAGGGTGCAGGGCTAATTTTGGCACCCCTACCGAAAAGGTTGGGCCCCACTGATTTATAATATCCTTATATTATCTCCAAATCTTGCTTGGTTTTACTGACTTCACTCTGAAATCTGCATTTTTGTTGGTTCTTCCCCCTTTTAAAATAAACTTCTGATAAATAATTGAAGGGCCTGCTGTACATTTTTTAATACACTCCAAGACACTTCAAAGCCAGTATATGTCTTAAGGAGTTTGATGCGCAGATTAATATCCGGAACATATGATCCAGGTTGTTCAAAGTCATTTTTAACATCAATTTGCATTAATATGTCATTGAACAAGAGGCAACAAAAAGTAACAGTAATGCTTTTAAGAGTATATTGTACCCTGTACACCCAATAAGCCCACAAAATTATCAGAGGAGGAGAGGCTAGATGAGCAACTGCTCCATGCAGAGCAGATAACTCAATTTCCCCTTTCAGCAGGAGCAAAGCAAAAGGCATACAAGAACCACTTCCCACTCCAACACTCCAAAGGTGAGAGCAGGTAATATTCTCTTCTCTGATCATTTAGTTCTTTATAAACCCTAAAGACAGCCCATTCTCTCTGCTATTTGTGGCGTGCAACTAGATGCAACTAAAATGATATGAAATGTGGTTAAAAATACAGTGATGCACACAACTCACTATGTCCTATCCACAAGACGTGTACTTTCAAGAATCCCCTAAGGCTAGTGCATCTTCTTTGGAACATACATTTTTCTTTCAAAAATATTCTTTCCAGTTCTTAGTATTAAATATATGAGCAAACTAGCTATTTAAAAAAATATTTTCTCCAAGGGAGAGAATGTATCAAATCTTCTCATTACATGAGAGGGGCTTGAGAGTGGGACTAAACAGTCTCACTAGCACTAACAGCTGTGTGGCAAAGACCATTTATAGTTTCCTACTCCCACTTGTACTAGGTTTTGGCCAGTCAAGCCCCTTCAGCAAACAGGCTCTCACAGTGACATTAGGTCCTTTCATAGCATCTGATGAAGTAAGCTTCAGCTCACAAAAGCTTGTGTTATGTGCATGTGCACGTGCATGTGCACACTTTGGTTAGGTGTAAAATACCCTGCCTTCCTAGTGACAAACAGAACAGCATTTCCCAGCTTTAACTTCTCAATGTGATATCCCAAAGAATAAAAGCTTCTCGTCTGCCCCTCCCCACCAGTTCCTTTCAAAGTAAGGGGAATCAGAGGAAGGGAGAAATGAATCCTACATACCACTTCCTGCACATGGACTTTATTTCCCTCCTTAAACCCATTATGGAATTGTAACACAACTTAATGTTTTTCCAAAACTTGCTTCCTGCACCTCTACCCTTACTGTGATGGCTCCTGGAGAAATGTTTTCATTCCTTGTTGTTAAGAATGGAACTTCCAAGATCACTAACAACCTATGCGGTTTCAAAGACCACTTTAACTTAATGTGGTGGTTTGTCACAACTGCATTGTGGAAGATACTACCTATTCCAAGCTACGTGGAAGGTAAGTACCTGGAAGGAGAGTAATGAATTATTTCAAGCCATCCAACAGTGTTATATCCACAGGTATTATTACTTTGCCTC
Organism: Crocodylus porosus; assembly: GCF_001723895.1. Lineage (NCBI taxonomy): Eukaryota > Metazoa > Chordata > Crocodylia > Crocodylidae > Crocodylus > Crocodylus porosus. The sequence continues at coordinate 15,855,362 of NW_017728928.1, forward strand.
AGATATTAGCTCTAGCTGGCAGCTGGCGTGATTTTCAGTCTGAAATGGGGCTCAAGGTTGAGCTGTATACTCTACATACTGCTTTTTGATCAGATTGTAATTTAAGCCAATTAAATTAAGGTGCTGCACTTTTTTCTGTATGCATCAAGATGGGAATCTTGAATTCGATGCCTTATTTCTTGATTAAAAGCAAATGCGATTCATCTAGGCAAAGCAGAATGAACACTAAAACTATATTCAGCATGTGTATATATATGTATGGAGGACTGGAGGTAGTCACAACTGTGTGTATAGGTGCTGATGAGCTTCGTCAGTAGCATAGAGCAACTTTGCAGTTCAGCTGCCTCTTAATTTTTGAATGGTTAATTTCACATTTGAGAACCATCAGGACAACAGCTGTGAACTGTATCTCAGTAAAAGGTTCAGTGTAATAACGAATTCTCAGGTTAGATTGAACACATCTTCCAAAAAGGCGTGTGTATGTGTTGAGGGGAAGGGTTGCAGGGAAAAAGAAAAAGTGAATTTAACTAGATACAGGAGTGCTTGAAGACCTAGAGGTGTTGGCCAACTATGAGGCCTGCAAAGCCCAGGGGATTTTTACAAATTGTAAATGATAGCCCCTCATGCAAAGAACACATGCAGTGCATGTGCACTTAGGGTTGAAGGCTATTCTCAGCCTTACATTGATACAAATCCTGATAATGTCACTGACTTTATAAAAGTTTCTAGAACAGCGATTCTCAATCCTTTTAGGCTTGAGGCATCCTTCAAGAGATCCAAGGCACCCCCTGGAAAATGCCAATTCCTAGTTTTCATTAGTGTTTTGACTACAGATAAAATAATAGAACAATTCTTCAGTTACAACAAACTCAAAAAGATCACAACAGGCCATCATGATATTATATGATATTATATAATCTCATCGTGTGTGTGTGCATGTGGTGAGAGAGAGAGGTAATATCATCAGACATTGGGGTTCAGAGGCCAGTCATCCTGAAAATTCTAGCAGTAGTGTAGTATGTAATTCATGCAGATTTAGGGCAAGGTAGCTGACACTACTGAACAGAATTAAAGAGCTCCTGATGCTCCAAACACCTAGCAAAACAGCTCTCAACCTCAAAGTTAACAAGAGAGAATCAGAAGGAATTAGAAGGGATTTCAAGGGTCATCTGGTCCAATCCCCTACATAAATGCAGGAATGCTTTCCCAAACCATCCCCATTAAATGCTTATCCAGCCTCCTCTTGCAAAACTCTAGTAAAGGAAATTCTATAACTTCCCTGAGCAATCCATTCTGCTGCCTTACTGCATAGGGCCAAATTGCCTTCTCTGTTTTTATGCAATATGTTTTTAATTTTAGTCAAGCCTCAGAGATAGATTGAGTTTTTCTCACTTCTCCCAGGCAGCTGAGATGTAGGTGCTGACTACAATTAAAGTCAGCAACTCATGCAGACATACCTGAACCAGCTTTGTTCTACCTGCGGTACTAATAAGCACAAGCACAGGGCTCAGCACACACTGCAACCTTCTGTCCCAAGAAGAGTAAGGAAGTTTTTTCTTGAATTCTAGTCTAATATGCTTTGCTGTAATTTAAAATTGTTGCTCTGTGTCCTGCACTCACAGCAAAACAGGGAGGGGGGTAAGTGGGGAGAGACTGAGGGGGGAGGAGGGTGGTTAATGACTAAAAGGCTAGGGCCAGGACTCCTGGGTTTTTTGTCAAGCTATGCCATTGACTTGCTGTGTAACCTTGGAAAATTCACTTAACCTGATTTCAGTTTAGTTTATCCATATCTGAATGGAGATAAGAACTCCCTACTTTGCAAGAATGTTTAAGGCTTAAGTAATGTCTGTAAAATGTCTGAGATCCTTGGATAAAAGCACAAAAGAACAGCCCTTTTAGGCTAGGGACAGACATCACACATAAGCTAGTTTGAGTGACCAGAAACTGGTTTAAACCTGTAACAGAACATAAGTTCAGTGCATGTAAACCAGTTTAAAAATGGCTGAAACTGGTTTGAAATAAACCTGGCTGAATGTAGTATCAGACTTAACTGATTTGGGTGAAACCGGTTTATGTAATGTCTGTCCCAGACCCCTTGCTAGTTTAAGATAAACCAGACTCCCCCAGCATCCTGAGATGCTCTCTGGGCTGGGTGGGGCTCTGTGCTCCACAGTAGAACTGGCCCCTCCCTTCTGCTCCCTGGCTGGAGCTCAGCAGAGACTGCAGGCATCTGCCTGGCTTCTCCCTGCTCCCCTTCCCCCCTCCCCACTGCTTGCTAGGCAGGGATTCCTGGGTCACCTCTGCACAGACACCTCTCAGCATTAGCTAGCAGACCACATGCTGGCTACCTGTGTGCTGTGGGAGACAGGACAAAGGCAAAATCAACAGGTAGCTCGTAATGTTCTTCCTTGGAAAAACTGTTTAAGAAGAGCTTGAACTAATGGAGAGAAGCTATTTTTTTTTAATGAGCAGATAAACACTGAGTTAGGGGTGATAAACACTGTGTTAGCAACCACCTGCTGGGCTGGTCAGGAGTGGGGGAAACCCCTCCCTAATCATAGCATCCTGCAGGGCCTGGCCATGGCCCCCCCTAAGCTTAGCAATGTGCAAGGGAAGGGAGGGCTGCTGTAGCACCCTCCAACTTCTAGCCTGAGCCACTGCAGGCCTTTGTCTGCATTTCTGGGATGTCTGTGTGGTTACAAACCAGTTTAGACTAGCCAGGTTAGACTAACCTGCAAAGATTGAATCAATTCAGGCTCAGACTTTTTGAATGTCTGTCCCATAGAGATAATGCTGATTTAGTTTGGTATTAACAGACTGAAGGAGGAAATGTTTGTATATCAGAAGAGTTTGTGTTCCACTTTTAAATTAATGGGAGCTAGTCCACTAAGATTATAATTCAGTCCACAAGCAATATGGCAGCTGTGCTTGGCTAGCTTCACAGAGAGCCCAGCTGAAATGACTTTCCTGCTAAAAATATTTTTCCAATTCATTGCATCAATATATTTTCTGAAGCCTCTGTCTCCCAGGGTCAGAAACTGCACTGGAAAACATGGTGGGGAAGTAAAAGTCTTGCTTGCTTTAATTCCTGAGAACAACTGTTGTCAGCTTCTTTCTGACCATCTGCCTATCTCAAGCCCTCAAGCCTAATATTGCCAGGAGCTCTGGTGTCAATGGAAATAGACACACTACCTCTTCCTTACTCAGAGTCCACACAGCTGCCTGCTCTAATAGCTGGATCTCTGAGCACTGGAATTTGCAAAACTAAAAATCACATGGGGTTTTGCTTATTGGTTGCTAAATGAGACAAACTCCCTGTAGCCATTTTGCTGACACATTTTAGACTGAAAACCTTCACCTCCATACACAGCTAAGAACATTTTAGATTAGGAAGGTGGGGGATATAGCAGCTTAATTGCCTTACTTCTGTGTTTTCTCCTCTCAAAGTGAGTTTATCTCCACAACAAACTTCGTCCTTATTTCAAAGTATCTTCTCAGTCCTCACATCAGCTTCTCTTTGAGAGTATGTGAACACCTTGCTAATGGAAGATAAGCAACCTGTAGCTTCAGAGGGATGGACCTTTCATTAGCAAAGGCTTCTCAGCTGCTGGCTGGAATGGCGACCCATCCCAGGATAGCCAAAGGCCTGGTGATGAGGGGTTTTGCCTGGGATGTGAGAGAATGCCAGAGCAGGGACTTAAACCTGGGTGTCCCACCAGGCCACTGGCTGTTCTAGGTTTGGAATAACTGTCTCTTTTTTTTTTTTATGGAAAAGCTTTGCAAGGTTTTGGTTCTGTCCCGGTGCAAGAGGGATAAAAATTAGAAATCATTAAGTTTCCTAAGAGAAGACAAACTGTCACCCATTTTAGTCCTATAGGGGTTCATCTACATTGTAGTGCAAGGTGTGTCTACAACTCATGCAGGTGTGCTTGAGCTAGGTTTAAATTAACCAGGTCAGGTACTAGTCACAGTACTGCTACAGCAGTACAGAGCTGTGCGCTGTCTACACGTCTAACCAAGCATATACCCAGGCTTCTTGGGACAGAAGGTTGCAGTGCGTGCTGAACCCCATGCTTGCACTTATTAGTACCTCAGGTAGAATGAAGCTCAGGTATGTCTGCATGAGTTGCAGTTGCATACCTTTGACTGTAGTCAGCACCTACCCCTCAGCTGCCTGGGAGAAGCAAGACAAAATCTATCCCTAAGCCTTTACGAAAATTAAAAACATATTGCATAAAAACAGTAGGCAATTTGGCTCTATACACTGCTCAGCTAATTCCCCTCCACCTTGCCATTGTGATCTCATTGAGTTTTCATTCTCCTGGATTGTCACTAGATTTATGGCATTCTTTAATGCCTCATTAAGAATGTCACCTCAGAAGACACTGAATGCAAGCCAACTTGTGTGGTATACTCTGTACCAGTAATTTTATCATAAACAAGGCCACAGGTACTGCATGACAAAATTTCACCTTTAATTCTGCAGGAGCTTTTGTTATAGTTGAAAGTAACATTGAGATTTTTAAGTACAAAACTAGAAATCAGTACAGTAACCCCTGATATAACCATTAAATGTATTTTATGCTGTCCTCACATTTTCAACGTGCCAAAAAATACTGACATGAGATAAACTTATCTGAGAATCTAGAGAATGTCAGGATAACTGATACTTTAAAAGAAAGGGGGTGGGTTGGATTGCAGGACATGCACATTACTGAGCTATTTCAGCTAAGGTGGTTGGCAGCAAAAAGTTAATGTGGCTGTCTAGTTTTTCATTTAAGTTTACACATTGACTGTCTATTTAAATAATAAGACCCTTCAAGCTAGGTCTATATAGTACTAAGCAATGTTGCAGAGATATATTCTGAGCTAGTTGTGAACACACTAGCCCATATAGCAGTCTACATTGTGCCAGTTTGCACCCTGCAGTTCTCAAATAACTGTGCACACAAGCTCTAAAACCAGAAGCAGTCTAGCCATGTTATTGCAGTGCTGCACCTTGGCTAATACAGCCTATTTGTAAGCAGTCACAGATGACAGGGGTAAGGAGAAACTAGCAAGCTTCGTCTCTTGAATACAATATGTTTTTGCTACATTAAACATACATGTTTATATAGTAAGACCAGGTAGCATTTAAGCAGTGATAGGTGATTGGAATTGGTTGTAAGATACATAAACTTCCTGTTCGCATTCATATTGTTAGAGTGTCTCAGTGCAACTAAAGCAGCTGCATTAATCCTCATACTGTATAAAATCTGTCTATGTATTTCCATATCTCTAAGCAATGAAAAGGTGAATGAAATCTCCATGGTGATTTTCCCCGAGTAGGCTTCATTGAGGATTCTGCTCTTACCACTTCTTATGCTCTAGGACTCTTAGCTTCTTGTTTGAATTAGCAAGTAATTGTGGCTGACAGTGATTTAGTCCATCCAGGTGCAAATCTACCCAGCCTTTTGCCTGACTTCAGACCAACATGGCTAACTACCACCAACAATGTTTCACCAGTGTCTGCCCCCATTTGAAATCATTATTTACCTTGACTTAGTGCTCTGCAGTGGGACCAAGATTTCACACCTGAAGTCAATGATAAAACTGCCATGGTCTTTATGGGGCCAGAGTTTCATCCCTGGTTCTGCAGATGACAGCAAAAGCTTTAACTGTTTCACAAATGGAATAGGCCTTATGAAGGCATTTGCTTGTAGTCCTCTAACTGTGTTCAGGAAATAGAGATTTATATAAAGAAAAAAGACTTGAGGGGAAAATCCTAGCAGTAAAGATTACGGTAATACCATCAGTAAGACACCATCCAAAAGGCTTACTTGTCTCTTTTTCCTAGTTATTAGATCTCTCTAACGGATATCTAAAATGCATATTATTACACTATCTAATCACAGTTGTTGGCTTTAATTTTCCTCTTTTCATAAGTATCTGGAATTCCAGGCTGAGCACTGTAAGCATGGATTGATGTGTCAAGACATGATGGGTGGATGGATGTTTGAGGACAGAGACCCTTCATACAAGTAGTCAACAAAACTTAAATTCATCCCTGAACTCTAAACCAGGAGCCTCCAAGAAGATACTAATTCCCTTAGTACAACCAAGTGGCATACATCAAGCCCTGGACATTGTTTACATGTTGACTAGGTGTGAAGTTGCACTCTATTTAATGATGATACTGCAATTAAATGCTTAAGGAGTTGAAGAAAGGGCTTCTGTGCTGCCAGTACTTGCTCTATTTAGAATGCCAGTCAGCAGTCTGACTTTTTCAATAATGCTTTTCTTTTCATGGCCAACTTGTTGTGTGGCCTATAAGAAAGGTGCCACACACAAGCCTGCTGATCTCTTGCGACTGTTACACCCTAACAAAGGTAAAACATATCTTCAGAATTTAAGGGGTTGGAAGGGGGGCTTGAGGGACAGGACAGGACAGGAGGTTTAAAAGAAAATGGTCTCTGTAGTGCCAGGACACAGAGCAAGTGGAAATAGGTAGTAGCAGTTCATTAGCTCTCATCTTAAGAATAGACATCTTGCCCTTTGTTATAGGACTGTGACGTTAAAAAGCAGGAAATGGTGTCATGAAAGACACTGCCCTTAACAAAATACATCTTGTTTTGCTTTCCTTTCACATGCATTAAGTGGGACAAGCATGGGTTTTAAACCATCTGCAGAAAAAGCTTCATTCAACACTTAAGTCCTCCAGCTGAGATAATTTTTTTTAGGACCACCAATTCCCCTTGAAACAGAAACTAGATCTCCCACTGATGTCAAAGGGATGTTTACACAAAGGTTAAGAATCAGAGATTGAATGTGGCTGTTGTAGTAACTGAACTTTTCATTATCTATTCTTTGTTCAGTTCTTTACTGTGGCATGCCATATCACTCAGCAGAAATATCAGCAGCCCTTAAGAACGATTTCCCCTCTTCTCTGTCTGTTTCTTCCTTCATCCCTTATGTACTTCCTTCCCAGCAACATTTGAGTTTTCTTACGGACCCCATTTTCACCCCACTCCTTATACCACCACTAATCCCGGCAGTGGAACAGCTACTGTTGATATTTAAACTGTCATAATCAGACCTTATGGTTAATTCCCCAGGGAAAGTATTGGGGATGAGGGAAATTTCACACTTCTTGGAGCTCTTGTTGCAGGGTGTCTGCCAATACAATAAGAGAGCCCTGTATTAACTTTGACCAAGCATGAAGTGGGTGATTTCTGCCAGCAAGATTGTTAGAGACCTGGTGATGGTCTACAGAGGAGAAGGTGCACCAGTGCAACTAAATCTTGTGTTAAAATCAGTTTGGTTCCAGTGGAACACATGCTTAATGCTGATGCTCTTCAAGTTAATTCAGCTTAAATCAGTAAATGATCAAATTCACGCAAATTGATGCAAGTGTTTTTGTGCAGTGTAACCAACTATTGTCTCAGTCTTTGCACTTGTGCAATTTTCTAGTATAGATAAGCTGTTTATTTCTTTTCTCTCCTTTATTTGTTTCAGAGGAAAATTTAGATTTGGTCATGCAGTGATTTAAGCACCTCCCATAGGCTGCATGTCTCATACCTGTGCTCTAAATTTGGATTTTGGCATTTGCATTTTCCTTATTCCCTTATTTCCATGCAGTGAGTAGAGCCGTTTCCTTTATTGTGGACTTAATTAGATTTCCTAGAAGGCTGTGTATAAAGACTTGTTGTGATGCACAGTGGAGTGGAAAAAGATCATCTTTGCTGCTGGGAGATATCAGAAAGCTTCAGTTTCTGATATACACATGTATAACATCCTTTAAAATATTCTGCTTGAGAACTGAGCTCTAGACACACTGATCTTGTTAAGAGGGGCATTAAATCTTATAGGTGAAACTTACCCCATCTTCATTCCCTAAGTGTTGTTAGAGGTTTTAGGTTTCTTTGTATTGTTTACTACTTATAATCCGGTGAGTTTTTTTCCTGCACAATTCTGTTCCTCAGTGCAGTCACTGAATTTCTTTCAGCACATAAACAGTCTATAGCTTAAAAAACAAAAATTGATGAGAGCAGTATCTGGAATGGATAGTGATTACTTGCTGAGCTTCTAATTGGTCAGTTATACCTGGAAAACTAAGTAAGAAGGATATGTGGTTAATTAAGAATTGGTTTAATTACTGCTAATTTTAACCTTCCAAAATAGAGCTGACCTTACCCCAGCTTTGGAAGTGCTTACTTCTCAGGGCCTTTATATGGCAAACAGGCAAATTTCTAATCTATTTTTAAAGTGTTGTGGTGGCAACTTACTGCTTGCATTCTTGTATTTAGAGTGCTTTGGTCCTTTTGTTTAGGTCAGATATCTCTCTCACCAGGAGGGTAGTAAAGCACTAGAACAGGTTACCAAAGAGGTTGTGGAATCTCTGTCCTTGGAGGTTGTCAAGACCCAGCTAGACAAAGCCTTGGCTGGGACAATATAGTTGGGGATGGCCCTGCTTTGAGCAAGGGGCTGGACTTCCTAGATGACCACCTGAAGTCCCTCCTAACCCTGTGTTTCTGTGAATCTATGATTTTTCTCCATGCCCTCTGAGTTCTTTTTGGATGGAGTTAAATCAGAGCAGACCTCTGCTGGAGTCTGGGGTGGTAAGATTCCCGCCACCTCTTACATTTCAACAGAATTCCCTGCCGGTCCTTTCTGCCTCCTTTAACCTCACTTTGCATCACCAACATGGCCCAAAGTAGCTTTGGCAGATCTCTGAATTCAGGCCTTATATTCCTCGAGGTGTCTTAATGACCTCTGAATTTAAATGAAGCACCTGGAATCTCTTGTTAGAATGGCTTTTCTCTTGCAACACAAGAGAATTATAAAATAAAAGAATAAGTCGGGTTGGAAGGTGCCATCTTGACATGTTATTCACTACCCGAACAATTAAAATGAGGCAAAGTGCACCAAAAGCTGTTAGTCTGGGGAAGAAACAAATCCAAATCAGCAACAGGACAACTGGAGTACAATAAGCTTCCCTCATTTAGAACTGCTCTGATTTATGGAATACAGCAATGCAAATAGACATAGAAATTAATAAGGAAAACCAAAAAAACAACAACAACAAAAAATGAGTGCGAGGGGTTGGAGTTGGCTGTAAATACAGGGGTATAACTGAAAAGCCTGAACATTGAATTTAGCCTGGTACAAGCTAACAGCTCTCTCATAAGCCCACAACCCTTAAATACAGCAATCCTACTTCTGTTATTCACTCTGACCAAAAATCTAGTTAATTATTAAGGAAAACATTTTAAATATGTCTGGAGAAGGCTGCTAATAAATGTGGAGCACAGTAATCCACTTTCACATTTACTGCAGGGCAAGAGCGTGCATCTAGGCAGTTATTGTGGAATAGCTGCCAGGATGTGAACTTGCAGCATAACTTCATTCATCCACATTCTGTGGCGGAGGTCAGAGAGGCCCATGGACAAATTAAAAATCCATCCAACATCCAAGTCCTTCACATTCTGTATACAAATTTATCCTCTTGGCATTTTGGGTGAAAGAATACTTAGTACCTCCAAGAAAAGGGATCAGATTGGACCCTGCAACTGACAAGAAACTGAGGCATCAAAAATGCCAAGATGGATAAACCTGTAGTGAGCCACTCTCCTTATGGCTTGTTTGTCACTTTAAGCAAAACAATTGTTCTGACAATCATCTTTTTTTAAAACTCTAGCCCTATAGTGCCTCTGCAGATGGACCATTTCTGTATTGTTTCATTTACAACATACTTGGGGGGGTTTTTGCTATGAAAAGAAATCTTAAAAGCATTATTCCAAGTGGCATCCACAAGGAAAATTCTGGGAAATGGAGGAACTGTCAAAGTAAGTTCCTTTTTAAGACCTGACAACCTTGACAGCAGCCCTAGAGCAATGCAGTCACGTCATTCCTGTAGTTACCCATGGTTACAAAATTATTGAATCAAATAATCCTCAGGAGGTTTGAATTCTATAACTCAGACAGGCATAGCGAACAATCTGGAATGATGGCTAGTAAAATACTCTGTGGTGGATTTTAATTGAATGTTTCATCAAATTGCTTCAAATTAACGTGCCTTGTCCAATCTGAGCCCCAGGCTGCTGAGGAGAAGAGAGTGCCATGTGGGACCTGTCCGACTGAAAATAAAGCATTGCAACGAAAGGAGAGTCAAGCAAAACAGTTCTTCAAATATCCCATAACCTTAGGTAGAGAAGCAACATGAAAAAAATGTAGGCACCGTTGCAGAGTGCCAAAATGACAGATGTGGGCAAGTTATAATAGAATTTCCCAGAGTTCACAAGTGGGGCTGAGACAATAGTTTGCCTTCAGTACCGTGTATACAGAAGAGCTGCAGTCAGCTAGCCAAGATCATTTACGCTGTTAATCCCTACTAGGTCTCATAGTCATCTCAGCTATACACAGCATACTCTATGCAAATATTTATTGCGCATTGGCTCACTCTGATGGAACTATGCCAGTTTATACGAGTGAAGGATCTGGCCCAGGCCTTTTTTGGCTTGTCTTAATGATTGCTATTGTACCCGTAGGTGTTCTTGTTCTTCATATAAAATTCTTTGAATCCAGCTGAGGAAGCTGGTTAATGTGGCTGGAAATTTTACACAGCTTGCTTTCTTGAATACCCTTTTTTATAATATTGTGCATAAAAAAAATCTTTTGAAAAATAGTTTTGTGGGTTACGTTTAAAGTTAAGCCTGGTATTTGATTTTTATAGAAATCATAGCTGAAGGATTTTAACCACTCAATTTGCATTCGATTCAAAAGGAATTCAAAAGGACAGCAAAAACAGTCTTGTTGAATTTCCTGATGCCGTATAATCTTTGATCCATATAATGTTTCTGTGTCTGTGACAGGTAAGCTATGATGCACATCTCTGTGATTTCTACCTGGGTTTTGGAGATGGTTTGAGGACCCTGCCTAATCATAAGACTGTTAGGATCTAGTTTTTTTTAATGCCCCAGCTAAAGTTTTCCCCCATCAGTGCATTAAAGCAGTCTGAATTCTTTGGCTTACTCTCACATGCCCATTTCACTTCTGTTTTGTTGGAAGCTTTAGCAAATTTGCCTGCTGTGGCAAAGTCCTGTAGGCAAAGGAGCTCTACAAATTTCATAGATTTCATAGACATTAGGGCTGGAAGGGACCTCGGGAGATCATTGAGTCCAGCCCCCTGCCCAAAGGGCAGGAAGTCAGCTGGGGTCAGAGGATCCCAGCAAGATAAGCATCCAAT
>NW_017728928.1:15866685-15883492 GCF_001723895.1 Crocodylus porosus
CTCTAGCTGTCCATGCCGGTCGCCAACATCAGCTTGCAGGGACATGTAGCTTTCCTTCACATAGAGAGCTACACCCCCGCCCCTTTTGTCAATAAATTGATCTGGACTTCCACTAAGCTGAGTGAGTTATTGTTCAGTACCTTGTTCAACCCCTTCACCTGTGTTCTACTCTGTGTTTGGGCCAACAGTAAATCTTACTTTCTCGTCACCTGCCAGAGATGTGTTGTTGGCCAATAGCATTTCAGATCCTAGCACCGTTTGCCAGCTCTACCAGCCAAGGGGACAAGCCCTCCATTTACTTGTCACTGAATAAATGACAAAAAATTTAAAAACTTGCAGCAGGGTGGACTAGCTTGCAGTCCTCTCTAAATTTTACAGGTGGGTGTCATCATCATGGCTGTCCCCAGGAAACTAGAGTGCCATAAGCCACCTCCATCTGATCATACTTCCCTCTTTCACCATCGTCATAACTTCCTCTCCTTCCTCCCATATATGATCCTCACCTTCTCACTGCCATCTGGTGCAAGTTCCACCAGCTTCCTTCCAGCTCCCACAGACACAACACACCAACCTCCTGGAGGCTGGACATAGTCCCTGGCTCAGAACAACAGCCCCATATTCAACTTGTCTGCCAAGCACTAAACTCTTGCTGGGAGGCCTTCACCTGGGGGCTGGCCAGCTTGCGTAAGGATTTCTCAGTTTCCCAAGTCAAAGAATGTGATTTAGGATTCTTGTAAATGTCAGTTTTACAGTCTGCTAACAGGAGGAGGAAGAAAGCAGACAAAGTAGCAAAGCCCTGGCTCCACTGTGACTGCTTAATGAAAAAACAAAGGTTAGACCATTCTGGTGTCCTTTGCCCTCCGCCCCCCTTCAAGCAGCCAGATGGTGGATGGTGCACCCAGGTGCTGGATTGGGACCACCAGCTGGATCCAGACAGACTGGGCACCGCTGGGATCAAAGGTTGGGCACCACTGGTCTTCCTCATTTTGCAGAAGTCCCAATTGCTAACATTCACAGTCACTTTCACCACTTCCTTTTGAGGCCATTTGAGTGCCCAAATATGGGTTTAGGTTTCTAATTTTAGACACAATGAGCACTTTTACACATGCCCGGGGGGACAGCATTTTTATTAAGAGCACCTCCAAATGCCACTCTAATTGAAGTGCCACCATGTCTCCTGTATCAGTATCCCCAAGCTTAAAAATGGCGGCCAGGGTGCTTGAATTAAAGCTTGTTCAATAAGCTTTAGTTCAAATGCCCCCATCACCATTTTTAAGTGCAGGGGTGCTGATACACGAGACGCAGGAAGCTGCTGGAGCGCAGTAATTGCCATGCCATGGAATTCCAGTGCGTCAGAGCAGCCTCTGCGCTCATATATAGGAGTCCTTAGGTTTAGAAACATTGACCTGATTGCCTGCAATGTCACTAAAGATTAATTTTATTTGTTTAAAGGCTAAAGCCTCACTTGGCCAAAATTTTTACTTTTAACTAATCTAAAAAAATTCGTGCAATGCGTTTTGGAAGCCTCCAACTCCACAAAGAAAGCCCCATGTTAGCTGAGATTTACGTGCACTTACAGGCACTCTAGGGCCCTTGACACAACTAAAAAGCACTTGTTTAAAAAAAAAATGCAATAGTAAAGCTCAGTGCAGCCACAGTATTCAGAGAACCCTTAAGCAGCAAACCAGGAACAGTGAAAAAGCTAAAACCCTTCCTCCCACTTAAATACCTTCCTATCCTTTGTATTTTTTACCATCTTCAAATTCCTGGAAAAAATAGATGCACCTTGCAGCATTCTTGAAAGTCAATCTTGAACTAACTGGGACTGAGGAAGGAGCAAATTCAAAGCTATGTGGATACTTCCTCCAAAGAAGAAAGCTTGGCCAGCAGCTACTCCTCATGTCTTCTTAACAAGACTTCAGCACAAGCAGATTTGAGTACTGTATAACAATGGTAGTCAGATGCTGGTTGAGAATGAATCTCATGTGTAGGCAGATCAACAGTTAGGTTGATTCCTTCCACCTGCTCACAGTGGCAGCTGTGGTCCATTTCCCACATTTTTTAAGAGTGAGATTAGAGAGAGAGAAAAAAAAAAAGTTAGGCCACAGAAGGAGAAATAACTCCCAGCCCACTCCTTCAATTCCAGTAGAGGGAGAAAAAGGTATGCAACACAGGGTCTGATCCCAAGCCCTGCCTGGAGTCTTCACTTGTGATGGCAGGGTCCTAAGTAAAGGCAGAAGACCAAACTGATCAAGGGAACAATTATTTTAGAGCAGTGTCAGAAAGATGTGCAGGATTTGGCTCTGATAATGCTTTTGGTTTATAGTCCCTCTATCTGTGCTTAATAGTAAGGAGTGTCTTATTCAGGAAGGAAAATTAGGGGAAGAAAAAAAGTTAGTATCCAACTTGGAGGGCCTAGATGGAAATCCTAGCTAGGGCTCTGAAATATTCCTAACTTCCCTTGGAAGTAATGATGTTTGCAGCATATAGGGATTCACTGAATCACCGGCCATCTGGAGAAGCCAAAAAGCATTTAGAAAATGAAGTGGAGAGGCCCCAGGTTCCAGCTCTCAAGATGAAAATATAAAGGTTGAAGGGGAGGATTTAGTTAACAAGGAAGATATGAGACTGTCAGCGCTAATGAAAGGAATTATACCAGAGTGCTTTCACCACAGATCGAGCTGCATACTTGTCAAGATGAATATTCCTCAAACTGCAGGAGAAGCATTCCCCACACAATGTTAGCCTATGGTATTTAGGCAGAGGGAAGACAGCAGAGAGCCTGAAGCTTTCTGCTGTTTGTAGTCAGGGCTTTTCTGCCATTTGAACAGTCCACATGGGTATTTAGGAAGATAAAAGGAGTAGGGCCAGGGCCAGATCTCAGGTTATGGTGAGGGCATGAGCAAACAGAGAAAGGTGCTTGGGGTGCTGAGGACTAGGACCTATGTATTTATCCCTTGTGTTCTAAGTTCAAGGAGAGTTACAGATGGAATAAGACTTAGTTCTTTTCTGTAGTACCAGGAATACCACCTCAAGCACACAATCAGGATAGTCTCAGCTGAGGAGGGCCTAAAAGGGTTTAGCGGGAGAATTAACATACTCCACCTTGCATTATTTTTAGATTCTTGCTCGTAGAGACTCCTTAGTGCTATACAAGGTGCAGTGAGTATGGTGCACTGGAGCTTACATTCAAAAACAATTAAACACAATTTTGTTACAAGATGCACCCAAAGGAAATGACAGAAATAGCACTTTTCCCAACATGACTTACTACTGAGCTTCATATATTCACTACAACACACTGAAGTGCTACCACAATAATGAGCATAGGATGAATAGATTGGGTAGCTGACATGAATTTGAAGGCCTTGTGAAGGAAGTGGGTTTTATTAAGGGATATGAACAAAAAGAACCCTAGCTGCTTGACTTGCAGCTATTTCTGGTTACTTGCACGAGTTTTCGTCGAGCAGTAAAGCTGAAAAAAATCCACTTGTAGAATTAGACAATAATCTAGAGCCTTGAGACCAGTGAAGTCAATTACTTCCTGCCTAGCAACTTTACATGTTTAATTTACTCTTTTGCTTGCATTAAGTATTGTGCCATGCTTCTCCCTCACACTAATAAAGAGCAGACGAGAGTCTGTTATCCATGTAACAACCTTCTTTTCTGAACGTCAGACATCCCAAAGAAGGTATGGAGACAGCAGAAAATCTTAGGAACTGATTGTTTGCTATTATGCCCTAGACTCAGTATCTGTGACTGTAATACATGGAAAAAATGAAGCAGGTTAAAAATACTCTGAATACAGATTAGCTTTTTTTCACCTCCTTTGAAATGGGGACTGCAGAGATTATGCTAAATTAACTAAGACTTGGCTAGTTTCAGGGCAGTGGCTGTAAATTCTGGATCCTTTACTGAAATGCCATCTTACCTTTTTACTCAGTGAATCATATTTAGGGCAATGACACACAAGAAGGACCCTGAAGTTATGCCAACTTTTCAGGAATAACTGCATATATAAGACCTAAAAAATACATACCTGCTGGTAGGGAAGAAATTCTCTGGCAATCAAATGCAAAAATGTAGGCTTAGAGCTGCCACTGTTTTTCTCCTTCAACCACAGAGAACACCTATATAAAGGGAACATGCTGCAAAAGGCTCCTGCAAGGGCTGGAACTGACAGGGGACACCCTAGGGTGCAGGCAGCAAAGTAATTTCAGAGAAACTCTCTATAGGTTTTTGTAGTATCTTGGTACCTTGGGAAACTGAGTAAAGTAACTACTAGGGGTGTGCAAAGTGGGCCCTATTCGGTTCAGATTCACATTTGGCCCAAATCAGGGACAGCAATTCAATTAGTTGATTCAGATCACTGTCCCCATTCGATTTGGCCAAATCTGAAGATTCGATGCTAATTCAGAGAATCAGCGATTTGGACACAGACACAGCTTTAAATGTTTTTTCTACATCCCTCGAGGTGCCAGTGCAGCTTGTGAATGCTGGAGTGGATGGAGCAACCCACAGGAGTGCAGGGGGCCTCCATGTGTTCGGCAGCAAACTTGGAAGTGGACTGGAAGTACTTCTGGTCCACTTCCAGGTCCGCCGGGGAGTGCACAGGCACCCCCCCACACCACTTGGCTCAGCAATCGACCACGGAGGGACCTCAGGTGACCCCCCCAGGCCCAGGAGGCACCAGTCACCAAGCCAGGGAGACACAGGGAGGGCCCCCAGTGCACTCCCTGGCAGACCTGGAAGTGGACCAGAAGTGCTCCTGATCCACTTCCAGGTCTGCTGCCAAACGCACTGGAAAGGCCCCCACGCTCCTGTGGGACGCTGCATGTACCCCAGCATCACAGCATTCATGAGCTGCCTGCTACCTAGAGGTATGTAAAAAAAACATGTAAAGCTGTGTCTATATCTGAATTGCCAAATGTTTCTGAATCTCTCTGAATCGATTCGGAGAGATTAAAGAGTCCTCTGATTGGATTTGGTGTGCTTTGTAACTACATGTAACACTTAGATGAATATGCAACAGGGCCAATTTCACACAGCTTTTGTAAAGAAAAATCATGTCACTTTAAGCTATTACACTTTGTATATCAGTAAAAGAATGAGGAAAGAACTACTTTGTACAGGAAACGTCTTGGACATTGCGGGGGGGGGGGGCAGGGTCCTGCCACTGCACCACAGGAATTTTCCCACTTTTCCTTAGTACTGAAAGAGCACCTCCATCCCAAAGGTGCACCATCAGGCACAGGCTTATTTTATACTGGCACCAGTTGGTCCCTCCCTTGACTTGCAGAGCAGGAAGTCCATTTGACTGAGAAATGCATCAGTAGTACTAAATTGTAAAGCTGAGCCAGAGAGGCTATGAATATGACCACTTCCCAGGAACATCTCAAAGCTGAGCCACTTCCTAGGAATATTCCTCAGGTTTTTTGTTTTTCTCTCTCTCTTTTAAGAGTACAGCTGTGTGACTAAGAAATAGTTAAATCTAGATGACACCTCTAAACTACCCTACAGTCTGAGAGCCTTCATAACAGTGCCCATCCATTGACACTCTTGCTCCGGCCCTACAATCTGACCCAAATAGCATGGTCAAATGTCCCACTGAAGCCAATGGGACATCACACATGGGTTGAGATCTGTCTGCATGAATCTGGTAGCAAGACTGTCAGTGACCATTACATGTTAAGGAATCCAAGGGTAAAGTGGAGGGCAGAAACAGAGAAAGAAAAATGTCCACTGTTTATTTTCCTTAATTCAATACTTGATGATAAAAAGATAAGGCTATTGTAACAGCAGGTAAATGTGATCTTTTCTTTATTTGGAAGTAAATATAGGACAGAAACAACGAATGTTCTTTGAGGCTTGGTCAATATTTGTAAAAGAAGGAAAACAATAAGGTAGCTGGAAAAATGAAGGGAGCTAGATAAAAAGCAAAAGAAAGAATGACCCTATTAAATAAAGCTAAACACCACAGCATTTTTTCCTCAGCTAAAGGCCCTTTCAGAGATTAATTGGTCATGCTGACTGAGTTTAGACATAGTATAATTGATGTATTAAATAAGCCAGCTTCTCTTGAGTATGATTCAGAAAAAATAGCTATGTGCACAGATGTTGTAGTGACCACCCAGCTCAATACCTGGCAGTAGGGTGGAATTTAGACAATTAATGTGAAGGAGCCAATCAGAATGACCTCAGTTGCTTGTGACTGAAAAAAGCCATGCAACTCTAGGATAAAGCTACCTTTTCAAAAGCAAATATGGAGCCAACTGTAAAATCTCACAATGATGGAAAATCATCATAAAAAGAACTGAAAACAAGTCAGATAAATTTTAGCAGCTTTTTCTCGCCTTCTTATGGACCATATGCACTTAATATTAAGAGATAGTGCCATTTTAATTTCAGAAATATGAATGATCAAATTGAATAAAAAATGATAAAGCAAAAGTACCACTTTTTACTCATTCAATTTAGGTTTGAGGAACCCTTGTTTAAAAGGCCCAATCTGGATTACATTGGGCCCCATGAAAGATGCACTAGGCCCAAAATTATATATCCAAGTGTTATATATAGCGGTCAGTCTGCCCATTTAACAATCATTGCTGTTGCTGCATGCTATGTTGCCCTTGTTTAGGGGCTTCATTAGCTACCAGAGTCAAACTCTTGTCATGTGTTCATAAATTTACACATGGACATCCTATGAGCTTAAGATCCTGACACACTGACCACACAAGTGATCTCACTTTTGTATAACAACTTCATATAAAAATATCCAAAACCATTTCAAAGTCTATCTACTGACAGAAATAACTGCTGTGCACAGGCTGCAATACATGTTGTAGACATATTGTAGAATTTTAGGGTGCAATAATGGAGCTACTTTTTGGCAGGGAAATGCAAGTCCCATGCAGACCTGGCAGACAGGATTTAGTTAAGAGGAATAATTAGAGGTCATAGGCCAGAGTGAAGAAACTAATCTTTTTGTCTATCAGCCAGTCCTGGAACCAGAGGCTAACACCTGACACCCAAGTGGAAGATGATCAAAGGTGACAGAACAAGTGCCCACACACGCACTTAAGGACAAAAGGCAGTCAGTTACCACGGAGTGGATTGGACAAAGAAATTTCCACTTCTGTATACCCTATAAAAACTTAAACCAAGTGAAGAGGGGAAATGAACCTTTCACTTAGAGAAAAATTTGTAACAAGAAATAAAGCTTGGTATTTGATAACTGTGGTGACTAAGTACAGACAGTCAAAAAGCCCAAGGCTGAATCGATTCAGCCGTTGCAGGTTAGTCTAAACTATAGAGATTAAGCTCAGGAACAACTTGACAGACATTCACTTCTGATGCAGGAAATATAGACACAAACCTGCAGTGGCTCAGGCCAGAAGCCGGGGGGCACTAGAGCATGTAGTCAGCATGGGCTGTATGTTTGCTTCGTCTTCCTGCTGCCCACTGAGATCTCTGGGATTTGCAGTCCACAATCACTGCAGCAGGACTCTACACTTCCTCTTCCTGCTTCCAGGTGCCTCTGGGATTTGTAGTCCACAGTCACAGCCAGCAATAAGTTTTTAGCAGGGCAGGGCAGCTCTGTATTTGGGGGAAGAGAAGTTTAACTCCCCTCCCTGGCCCCAGACCCCAGCCAGGGTTTGCCTCCCCCACCAACCCTTTTCTGCTGGAGCAGATGGCACAGCCCAGCCCAGGGCTGGAAAGCATGCTAGGATGCTGGGGGACTGTGATTTAATTTGAACCAGGAAAGGGCTTGAGACAGAAGTTTCATAAACCGGTTTGACCCAAATCAGTTAAGTGCGATACTCTACATTCAACCAGGTTTATCTTAAACCAGTTTCAGCCATTTTGAAACTAACTTATGTGCGCTGAATTTCTGTCCTGTTACAGGTTTAAACCAGTTTATGTGTAACTTCTGTACCTAACGAGCAAGTATAATGACCCACTTCACAAACTGGGCAGCAAGCATCAGAGGCATTCACAAAAGGATGGACACTGGTCCTGTGCCCAGCCAACCTTATACTCTGTCTTTTGGGTGTGCATAGGTGACAAGTGTTCTCTGCTCAATAAACTTTTCAAAATGATGAACTCTCACCAGGGAAACAATCTATACACTAAGTTTTCTTGAAGGCCTAACACTAAGACTGCAGGAAAAATATGAGCTACACCTTGATCTTAAAAGTAGCTCATTATAGCATCACTTCTGAAATTTTTCAGACTATGGACTATGAATGGTGTTAAAAGAAGGAAAATTAAAATAGGAAGGTGAATTAAATCCAGCTTAAGAACATTTTCCTATCTCATATTCCTGGATTCGCAAAACACCCGAGAGCAGACTTTGTATTTCATGTAGATAATACATTTTTAGGAAAGTCTCGAATTAGCCAGAATATCAGCCTGCATTTGCTGAGCTGTGGTTGCAATACTGAAATTAAAGGCAGACAATGGTCCTGCAGCATGAGAGACATATAACTACACAGAAATAGTTCCACTGAATTCAGCAGCATGAAGTCACTAGTGTCTAAGTACTTGAGACATCAGGACTATGGGTGAAGTTACCCATGCAACAGGACTAATGACTAGTACCTATTTAGCATCTCTACACATGCATATTAATGCAGTGCAATAAATTGGTGCACATTGTGCTGGAGTTATTTCTCCCAGGTGCTGCGTTTCCATGTCCACCTGGGACCAGAGCACATTGAACCTGGGTGCGGCAGCCCTGGCTAGCAGGGTGTCCGGGGGAATGGTGGTGGTCAGCCTGCCAGCCCAGGGCTGCTCCAACCTTATTCAGTGTGCTGCAAGGGGGCTCGCTGGGGTATGAGGGTGCTCCAGTGTCAGGCTAGAGGCAGGCAGCGACCCTGTACTGAAGTACCCTCATGTCCCAGCCAGCCAGGTCAGTGTTTACATTTGCAGTGCTGCACAGTAAAAAACTGTGGAGTAGTTACAAGTACTACCCTGAAAAATTAGGCCAAACACATGTAGATGCAAAGACATTTACTGCAGAGCTAATTAGTCAACTCCACAGTAAACATTTCGAGTAGATGTGCCCAGAGACAGTTAAATCATTCACCAGATCACACAGCAAAACCACTTTCAAAAATACCAGCTGGTCCTCCAGGATCTTCATAAAATGTAATATTACCAGTCTTACAAAAATACTGTAATTCAGATATCTACTAGGCCCTACAGAGACCTCAAGGAAATTCAGAGGGGCTCAAGTTGTTTAGATCCAGCTTCTGCAAGTGCTGAAGAGCTTGGATCTGGAGTCTTGGTACAATCCATTACAGAGAGCTGAATTGGCCAGGACTTATGTGGACTCAGATAAGCCTTTGCTCAGAACTTTGGTGGAGATTGAGGATTTAGGATTTTGGTTTTGTCCATCTGTAATAGAGCATAGGTCCGAAAGCTACAACACAGCAGCACTGATAATGTGTATAAACCCTGGAAAGAAACCAGGTTTCATCTGGTCTTATCCATTTATGCTCCTAATTATTCGTTTTGCCATTTTTGTGCCCTCACCTTTCATATGTCCTTGCTGTCTCACATTTCAAAGAATCTCACTTTAGTTTAGCTTAAGGTTGAAAGTTCACTTCTTTTCACCCTCCTTTCCTCTTTCATTTGGCTACTTTTAATGGTTTTTCAGCCGTGATTACTACACACCCGTATTCTCAGCCTTTCATTATACCTGCTAACAACAGCTGGTGTAAGTTCATGATCCTGTTTGCACCGATTCCTCATGTGTTGGATGCAAGACGATATGATATGACAAAAACGTATTATAGGATACTGGACTGTTAAACTCTTTCTGAATTAGACCTGCTTCACACTGAGCTTTCAAACACCCCCTCCTACAATCCACCCAAAAGGAATACTGTGTTTTAAGCATTATTCTATAAAATAAGATGCTAATGCACTTGGGGGGGGAAGCTGAATCACTTGTCTTCACTGGTATGCATCATTTCGTTTAAACAGAACAGTCTGGCACAGGGGTGGGCAAAACATGACCCGCAGGCCAGATGCTGCCCACCAGACCATTCTATCTGGCCCGCAGGGCCCCTAAAAAATTTAGAAAATTAATATTTATCTGCCTCTGGCTGCCTGTCATGCGGCCCTCGATGGCTTGCCAAAACTCAGTAAGCAGCTCTCCACCCAAAAGAATTGCCCGCCTCTGGACTTTGGCATCAGTTTAATAAAGACTTTCTCCTCCTACATCAACAGAACATTAAAGATACAGTTTATACTTTCCAACTGAAGGAACAGCCTGAGACTGAAAGAACAAATTAGTTCCAGCAGAAATTGGAAAATTTTAAAAACTTGAAGGTAAACTCAAGCATTCTGTAACTTAAAAACCAATTAAAGAATCGCAACCAGTTTTAATGACCTAAAACAAATTAACTCAAATGTATTGCTAATGAACCCTGAAATATTGCAGCCCTAATCTGCCTCATGAATATCTAATTGGCACCTTTCTACACATGATTATTCTGTTGTACCTAGAGGCCATGATCAGAATCTTTTTAGATAAGACTGCATTTCCTTATACCCACCTCCACAATCTTCATGGCTGCACAGACATTCTGGGAGAGAGGCTTGAATTACTGTTTTGTTTTTTTTAATACAAGGATTCTTGTACCAGGTAAAAAGCATAAGTGGACTTTGTGTCAGTGGTATTGCACAGGTTTGATTATCAAATTGATAAAATCAGCATTAAGACAAAAAACTAACTAGCTAATGATGGGAAATAAGGAAGGGGCAGGTTGGCAGTATCTTTTACTGGACCAATTTTATAGTTGGGAGAGATGTTAGACAAGCTTTTAGGCACAAAGTTCTTCCTCGGGTCTAGAAAGAAGCCTCTCCAACTCCACTGATTATAGACACAAATACACAAGTTGCTTTTACATTTTTTAATGTCAATCAGATGTACAATATGAAAGAGATGCACAGTGCTCTGTAGACATTATTGTAGGCAGTAACTTCGAAATGTGAAAACATGAAGAAGCTGCTTGAAATTCCCCATGCCCCAACCCCACATTATGTAGAGATGCTCTTAATATCTGTTGTTGATAGAACAAGCGCTTTACAAAAGGGCAGCTCTGAAAAATGTGTCATTTTCATTCAGCACAGATAAGAGCCTGAGACAAAAATAACCAATAAACAGTTTAAGGTGACAAAGCACTAATCAAACCTTGCAATGTTAATGGGTTCACAGAGGTGACATGACATATCTGGCAATGAAAATTCTACTATAACAGAGCAATGCAAACTTAAAGAACTACGATTCACAAAGTTATTGAGGTGTCCAAATATTATGTGGACCTGGCCCCATGTTTAAAAGTGCAAGATCATTTTAATAGCCAAACTTCAACTAACTGAATCTGCTGCTGTTCATCTGACCTTGCATATAATGTACACTAGAAGCCTGATCTAAAACTCACGGAAAGTCTTACCTTCGACTTTAGCAGGTTTGTATAAGGTCTTGAGACATGGTATCCAGTTAATTTTATTTTCCTCATATCCAGATTTTCCTCTTTCATACAAGAAGGTAGTCTCTCTCAGGTCTGAGCACATCCAGAAAAAAATTTATTACTGACTTGTTTTGCTGGCACATCAACTGATAACATTATTTACAAAACCAATACAGCTGCAAAGTCGAAAGAGCCCCTCTATACTGAGCTACAGTTTAACCCTCTAGGTTCTAGGTATTTCCAGGGTCATAAATAGATTCTAAAAAAAACCCCAAAGTCTGAAGTGCAGGCAATCTAAGCAGTTTCCCAGAAGCAAATTACAAGAGACTTGCGCAGAAGCAACGCAGATACTCACTAGACTAAAAGATTCAACAGATTTGCATCAAACTTAATTGAGGAAGTTTCTTTTCCCTTACAATTAAATTACCAAAATACTAATCTGAATATCCCTTAATTACAATGACAAAGCAAGGTATGTGACAAGACTAGTACATTGTTTTGCTACTTCATTTGTATTATGGTACAACTACTCTTTTTCAAGTTTTTAAAATAGATCTTAACCAAGTGAACAAACCGCACAGTAACATGTACGGTTAAGGGTACACTTTCAAACTGGACCCAAGCAAACTGCTCAGAGACTTCTGAGCAATTTAGCATGCTAAATAAACCAAAAGTTAAAAACTGTTCTTTAACTGCAGTGTTGTGCATATTGGGGAGCATAAGCACAGATCCAGAGTTCCCTTCAATCCAGAAAATAAAAGTAATTCAGGCCCAAAACCAAAAGTTCCTGAGTGCCTCAGTGCCATAACAACAATCTGGGTTATAAGAACCATAAAATAGAAAGAATGACACTTTTTGTATGTCCATCTTGGGCATGATTTATAGAAGTGCTCAGTACTTGCCTCTATCTGCCCTAGGGGACATCAGTGGAAGTAGTTTTACGTGTCAGTCATAGCAGCAGAGTGAAGCCAGTGTTAGAACTCTGGAGAATGCCACTAGAAGGGTATACCTATGTCACAGTGCCTCCAGCTTGTGTGGACCTACCTGAGCTCAGGCAGTGTAGCCAGGCACATGAATAAGAGAATATTCACCCAGCTTCGCAGGTATGTTTGAAGTCCTGTGATAATTTCAGTGCAGGCATACCCTAAATCAGAGAAGGATGCTGTACCCCAAAGGCACTTGAACTGAGCAGCCTAACTTCCCAGTAGCTCCAGTAAATTGATATTACAATCACTTTCATATTCACTACAAAGGGCCAGGTACACAATACTTCAACCCAGGCCAACAGAATGCAGTTTCTTGGTGCTCTTGGTATCCTTCATGCACCACTAGAAATGCTTCTCCCAAATCCAATAGTTACTGTTTTATACCAAACACTTCCAGTCTGTCAGCTGAAACCCTTTTCTTCTTCCAATGTGTCTAGCTATAAATATCTGTATTCATTTTTAAAACATTTCAAGTAAGTTCCATAGCCAACCCACAGGCGTGCATTCACAAATAAATGCCCATGTCAAGGAGAATACATTTCTCTTGTAATAGTCTGGCCAACAGAACACCACCCAGCCTCATCCGCTAACTTTGATGGTGTGACTAAATGGATGTGGCAACATTTAAAGTGTTAAATAACATTGCACCACTGCAACATTACTGCAATATTGAAAACATTGAGGCAAGGAATGGCAAAACATGGTCCAATATGTTCTTCATATTCTTTAAAGTGAACTATCCTAAAATAAGAAAATGGGGGGGCTGCTTGATTTGATGTCTGACCTGTTAGAACATGAAGAAAACATACCAAATTAAATGCAGTCGTTAAGGCACTGTTTGCAATGTTTATGGAGGAGGATGTGTGAATACAAAGCAGTACATTAGATTATTACACAATTGAGAAACTGAGTGGGAATTCATAAGACAAATTATCTATATTTCTTTTCTTTTCTGTGTTGCAGGGCTTCTGTCATTCCATTTGACCTCCCACTCTGTCCTAGGAAGGGTTACGTTAAGACTGGATCCCCAATGCCATGGTCTGGATTGCAAGTGAAGGAGATGGTGACAGCATAGCGAGTGCCCCAATGAACCTTTTCCACGCGATGGAGGTTCTCTGACCCAGAGGTGAAAAAGGAAACGCGGCCTGGAAGAGACAAAGTTAGACAATCAGTCAGTGCCGTGGCACAGATCAGACACTTGACCACTGGTTCTCTGCATGACTTGGCCCAACTGCTCCTTAACTATCTGAAAGACCAGGACTTCACCATGAAGACAAATGCTATTAAAAGTGTGGGCTGCACTGAGACAGCTTAAGCTGATTAAAAGGTGCATCAATCCTTTGTGCTAAAAAAAACACGGAGACAGAGGTTCAGCTTGTCTTACAGCTTAATAAAGAGTAGGGAGGAAGCCAAGGGAAGTATGGATCCACCTTTAAATTGCCCTAATAAAAGAACAGCACAGGTGGGCTGAACTGCTAGGAAAGAAATTTAGATTTTTTTCCCTCTCACACTGGGCTCTAATTTTAGATGGACACAGAGGGGAGCGCTGCAAGGTAGCCCAAGCTTTCAAGTGGAAAGGAGTTATTTTCCTCACTCAAAAGAAAACCCTCTAGATAGTTCCAGGAGCAGCACTAATAGACCGGAGCCAATGTGTCCACTGGGCTGCTCTGTGGGTGGACCAGCTGCTTCAGGGCTCTGTATCGATGGCAGATGATAACCCCTCCCCGCTTACCAGGAGTAAACATACAATTTCACACGACTATGAACCCAGTTCCATTTCCACTATATTCTGTGAGGAGGATGGAAAAACAAAAGCTGCCTCCCTTAGAAACCTGCACCACTTGCAAGGGCCAGATATGCGGTCCCTGCACCTCTGAGGCCAACAAACTGTCCCACACAGCGTTGAGGAAGGTGTCATGGCTCTGTCCGTCAAGACGTGTCTGCAGGGGGTTGCATATTCCCCACCTAACTGCAATATTCTGGTCCTGATTCCTTACAAGAATAAAAATTGTATGGCTAGAAATGCTGATGATAGGCAGAGGGTTTTTACTTGTTCCCCACCCCCAATGGATTACCCAGGTACAAAGAGAGAGGTTCTTAAGCATGCACATACCACAGATTACCAAATGTCCTCCTCCCCCTGGAAAACATCGCATATCCACCTAATAAGGTCACCTGACCCCCACGCCCCCAGACTGGAAAAGATCACAGCAGAGAAGTAGTCAGCCACATTAGTCTGAAGTCAGGCAGAAGGCAGGGTATATTTGCATCTTGTAGACTAACTAAGTCAGCTGTATAGTAGCAGCTTTCATGAGCCCAAGCTCATTTCGTTACACATGATCAAATATCCTTTCACAATATCTGATGAAATGAGCTTGGGCTCACGAAAGCCCATGCTATCCATCTTTGATTTAGTTACTCTACAGGTAAAGATCACAGCAGCCTTTATAAGAAGCTGCGACAATGCAAGGCTTTATCCCAAGTATTTGCTCGTGCTTTGTGTGCACAGTCAGAGCATTCATTTTTTGGCCAAACCAGAAGGCTCTGTATCATACTTCAGTGCAAATCATCCTGTCCTTAGAAACAGAGTAAAGGCACCTGCAGAAGCCACTGACCCTGTCGGGGGGGGGCACGAGCCCTACTGACAGCAGTGTTGGCTGCCGGAGGGAGGCACCAGCTTCATCAGGAGTGGCACGTGCACCCCCTACCAGTCACCTATGGCTTTGTAAAGGGCAAATGTTCAGTCCAGTACCTCAGTGCTTCCCCACCAATGAGATTGCCAGTAGAAGTGTTACATGGGGCTTGAATGTTATTTTTAAAGTGCCAAAGACTTACAGTGCTAGCAAAATAACCAGGTGACATTTAAACCAGAGGGAGAAGTATGGAAAGATCAAGAAAGGGAACAATAATAACACTTGAACAGTCTTTCATTATTGCAGAATGCTAGTGAACAGCCTAAGAATGTACTGAAGAAGGGTTTAGCAAGTGGCTCAGATCCATGGACTGTTCAAACCTCCTGACGGGACAGTAACATTTATCTGTGCAAGTGTTTTAACCCAATTCCGTATGTTTTCCTACTCAGGCAATTTTTCTACTAGTCAAAGTAGCTTGAAGTCTCTGCTAAGCTTATCCTGGGGAGAATTCATACCAACAACCTGACTTCTACATAAGGGGTATTATTTGCAAGATGTTCATCACTAAGCACTGGAGGCATTTAGCTGCCTTCCTGCAGCGTGCATGACATCAAGGTAAATTGCTCCAGCAGTTAACTGGGTCTACATTCTGGAGCCGGACACACACAGCTGTTATGAAACAAGAGTGGAAATGCTAACTGAAAAAGTCCAGAAGCTTGCATTCTTCAGTCCAAACCAAACACAGCTAGACAGATCTTGCAGGGTGTATTTACAAACTCAGCCCTGCAGTTCATTTTGGTGAGGCGCAGATCAAATCGTCCTCCAGGAGGTTCAGCTGTATTCCAAACAAACTGGTGGAGGGAGCCTGTCTTAACTGCTGAGCAGATTGATAAGTCATGTGCCACATTATGCCCTGCCTGGAGCTGCATGTCAGTGGTGGGTAAAGCTAGATGTAGCATGCTCAGTTCTACGCATAATTCTTTATGTCCCCGTGTGGCTGCTTTTTCTGGATAAAAGACACAATCCAGGAAGGCAACGTTCTTGGAAAACCCAAATGGACACAGCTGGCATCATCAGGATTTAACTGAAAGCCTGTTTGCTCTATGAATGTTCTTATTTACCTCTTATTTCTGCTCTATTTATATGCGTGGTTCTCTGAATAACTCACGTTCTCACCAGCTTTGCAGCATCTATATTTAAACAGACCTTCAAGCATTTTTGTTCACTGTCTTATTAAAACCAAATCAATCAGACACGTTTCAATTTACCATTAAGAACAAGTTAATTAAACTTGTGTTTTTTTGGATTATACAGGATATTCCTTAATTTTCTTCTTTGACGAAACTCTCCAATGGCCAGCAAAAGCTCTTTTATAGCTGCACTGTATCAAGTCTCTATTAACACTGGCAGAAAGCAAAAACTACCTGTAGTTGCTGGGTGGCTGAACAAACACAAGGCCTGCAGAGGAAGGGAGTCCCCTTCTCTCTCCTTGGAAGCAACTTATTTTTCAAACAAGCTACAATGAACAAGGTGCAAATAAAGATACAATGCATCTAAAACAAGCAGCTTTTACTTCAAGGACAGGCTAACTCAGCAGAGTCCAATTTATAAGATGCTTTCTAATGGAGAGTGGGGTTTCTTAGACATTTGTGCTAGCATGGGCAACTGGTGCCGCCTTCGTCGGGGGGGGCGGGGGTACATGCCC
>NW_017728928.1:15883592-15919454 GCF_001723895.1 Crocodylus porosus
GCAGGCACTGCCCCCGTTATCCTGCGCACGTGTGTCCAGCAGTGTTGCACATGCAGACAGGACTCTGTGCATGCCCACTGCAGTCCTGTGCACATGCGCAGCTGGTGGCCTTGTGTGCCTGGAGTGCAAGTTCCCTCTCGCCCGCTTGCTCACGCTCTCCAGCATGCCCAGACAATCTTGCAGCAATAACTTGCTTTCATGAGCCATTGCCCCCCACAGCCTCGCCTGGGCCAAGGCCTGGGGCTTGCGGGGAGGCCTTGGCTGGGGAATTTGGGAAGCCCAGTGGGGGGGCGGGTTCTGCCCGACCGATGGAGGCGCGGGGCTTGTCCAGGCTCCCATGGCTTGGGCGGGCGCCGGCCCTTCGCTGCCGGAGCGCTGCGCAGGCCGGGTCCCTTGGGCAGTGGCTGCAGCCCAGAGCCTGGCCGGAGCCGTAGCGAGCACATGCCCCCCCCGTGACCAGTCCCACTGACCAGGGGGGGGGTCCCCTGTGGGCAATCCTGCAATGGCCAATCGCTGCAATCACTGCAGACTTCCAGGATTACACATCACCACTGTGTGCGAGTGAGAATGTACTGAAGGAAAAGTGAAAGAAATCTGTATGGATGGAGGAGCAAGTACTAAGCTGGCTCTGGGGAACACAAAGGTGTGAAGGAAGGTAGGGGCCTGGAGGCTATATTAAGTGCAGAGCTAGAGCAACCGCAGGGCACTGGGGAATCACCAGGGAGGAGGGCAGGAGAGGGCAAAGGGAACACAAGAAAGATAAGGGAACAAACTAGGGAACTCTTTAGAATGCAAGACCAGATCCTCAAACCTTCACTGGCAATACAAGGAGGCGGTGATGCTGGTTTAAACCCTGAGCCAAGAAGCCTTGGCTCATCTATCCTGGGCACAGTCTCTTACATTCTTTCCTTTACAACAGAAGACATGGTGTGAGTATCTATGCAATATACATTCCTAATTACCACAACTCCTTGGATCCTGGAGCAACTCTGAATTATGTCAAAAATGATCCTCGGTACTGGTGAAATGCAGAAATAGTGTTACTCTTGTTTGCCTCTCCTGGCTTGAGGGACCCAGTTCAATTGGACCATAGACAGACTCTCCACATGGCTTAACCAATAGCCATGGGGCTGGGGCGGGTTGGGACGTGGGACGGAGCCATGGGCAGTTGGTTTGGGCAGCAGGGGGTGGGGAGGGGTGCTCCCTGTCACTGTGCATACCCCCTGAGGAGGCATGGGGTGGGGGGATGTGTCCCCTGGATTTGTACATGGGGCAAAGGCAGGCTGCCAGCTGCAGGCTTTGGGGCTGCATCTGACTCTTCCTGACGGGGCTGGGACAGGGCAGGGTGGTAGCAGCACTGAGTGGGATACAGCCACCCCAAAATTTGCCGAAGCCCCACCATAGCTTCTTTTCCCAGTGCCAGCGTATACCCTACCCCTGCCTGCCCCAGCCCCCCACTGGGAAAAGGCCAGCGTGGCCCCTGGCCCTGAGCCTGCAGCCCGCCCACACCCCATGCACAAATGCAAGGGGCACGTGTTCCCCTGCCTCCCTGGGGGGGTGCGAAGCAGCCAGGAGCTGTCCTCCCCACCCACCCAACCCTCCACACCTCCCAGACAAGCTGCCTGTGGCTCCGTCCTGCATCCTTGCCCAGCTGAGCAGCACCTGCCCCTGCCCCAGCCTCACTCCCTCCCTATGAAGCGCCTCTGCACCCCCCACCCCTTCTCCTCCCCATAGACTTACCAGCTCGATGCTGCTCTCCAAGCTGCTGGGCTACATTCCTGACCACATGTATGCTGCGGCTGTGCGCACACAAGCAGCATTTATCAGTGACATTATTGGCTACACCAACCAAAAAAAGCCAATTGCTGATAATGCCAATTTTCCTTTTATCGGTGCCAAAACAGTATGAACCAATACATTGGTGCACCTCTACTATTATCTTTCTGTAGTCAAAAATCAAGTGAAAACTAAAAGTTGACATTTTTCAAGGGGTGCCTTGATTTTATCAAGTTCTTAAGTCTAGAAAAGTTGAGAACCACTGCATTACAGAAACCAATTTTGGTTTTAGTCTGAATTATCCAAGCAACCAAGCAGCCTTCAGGTAAGTGACATCAGATATTAGCCAAACACAAACAAAACTGCTGGCAAATTACTGTTTCTGTCTACATGTTTCGGCATCAGTCTTTTATAGCTATTTGAATTATCTTTGTTCTCAGTCCATCCAATCTACTGTTTATAATTTCTATGTGCCCTAAGAACTTCCTATTATTCAGAAACAGTATGTAAAATACAGTAAGTAAACCATAATAAGACGTCATTGCCACTGAGACAACCAAGTTGCATAAGGTTTCGCTTGCCCTTTTTATAAAATAGAACACACCCAGGCTGCCAGCCTGAAGGTTCTTATGCAGCAAGCTTCATGGAGAAGAGCAAATTATAGTCTCTCTTTTGTTATTAATATCACAAGCCGATACTTAAATTACAGCCACCTTTGCGTTTGATGCAGTGGTTGTCTTAACTATATTGTCTTGCCTGCCCATTAATTCTCAGACAGAAGAATCCATTAAACCCAGGCTGAGAAATGAACCTGGAACACTGCAGGCTAACACTACACTGAAACAATCCTCCTCTCCAACTGGCTCAGAAAGGCATAAGTTTTCACAGGTGACCACCTACTTTGTCAGCATCTAACAAAGTAGGCTGTTGCCTACAAAAGCTTATGCCTCTCTGAACCATTTAGTTATTCTGCCCTGCCTTTTGCCCGACTTCAACCTACCACACCTAACTACTTTTCTCTCCTGCAAGGGCTACATAAGATAATTTTCAACCCCATCCAAGCTGTGACAGTGAATTAGTGAATTAACACTATTAATGGGCATATTTTCATCTAGATGCAGGGAATTTATGCACCCAGGCCCCATTACAATAAAAGGATATTATTAAGGAAATTCCCTTCAGAACTACTCAGTGCTAACTCCAGACTGATGTTCACTTTAAAATTAAAAAGCAAATCAGATACTACATTAAACCATTACCTTTTGATGCTTCTGTAAAACTTGCTACTCATTACAAGTTGGACATTCCAAGTGTATGGGATTTAGGAAGAGATCTTAAAGTCCAACCATATATTTCTCCTGTGGATCTTACTGAGGAAGGAGGGGGAAATTGTACTCCCTCGCCATTCATGGGGGATACGTTCTGGAGATCCCCGCGAATGGCAAAATCCACAAATACTGACTGGCCTCCCCATCAGACCCGACAGCTGTCCCCTGCTCCCTCCACATTGTTCACAGGGCTCTCCTGCAGCGCTGGAGGACTGACTTCTCCCCCCGCCCCGAGTGCCCGGCTATGGAGACGATGCCACTGCCGCCACCGTCCCCAGGGCTCCCCCGCAGCACCTGGGAACCGACCCCTTCCTCCCTAGCACCACCCGGTGCTCGCTCTCTGCCCACCTCCTGGCTCTGCCCTCCCGCGCGAATATTTGAATTCGGGAATCCAAAGGCTTCAGGACCTTGGAATAAGACCACCAGAGCCCTACTCTTACACTAGTCAACAGCATATGGGAGCCAATTCAAAGTTTGTTCACTGAAATAAAATAAGGATGAAGAATTGAAAAGCAGCTTGTTTTAAAAAGAGAAGGGAATCAGACGTCCTACCTTATTATTGTGCCTGTTACTTCTCAACACTTGGTTCAAAACATTAAACCAGTTGTGTGTAAGCTTCAAAGCATGATTCAGGGAAAGCTGGTAGGCTGTTTGTTCCTGGCTCTGCCTCCAGCTGCTAGATTAGGTTAAAAACCATTAAATGCATACACAGCTCCCTATTATTATTTTCCTCACATTAGCAACTGCTGGTGCCACAGAGATGTAAATGGAGTGAAATGGATGCTGCAACTGCGAATGGACACAGAGAAATTCACAAGACGATCTCTAGTAGGTAGCCCAGACAATAAAAACATTTGAATTAGACTCTACTTTGAGCTTTTGCCCACTAAAACAGAATGATGCGTTACAAATTCTAAAAAGAATAGCTGAATTATAAATGAAACTTGCATAATATCTATCCTACCAATTTCCTGCCCAACGAGATTCGTGACTTTAAAAAGCTCAGGAGGAAAGCATATAAAATTTTAATTCTGTTTCCTTTGTACTTTTCTTTCCTTGAATTGTGAATTGCCTCTGATGGATCTTTTTTTTGTCTGCCTTCACAGATTCCTTTTCAAAACACATGTTTTTGCTTCATTAATGAAGACGTTATTGTTATTTCCTGGCACACAAATGTCAATTTAATTTATGAGTACTTGCTGTTAAAATGGCAACATTCTGCAGAAAACCACCAAGTCCTGAATACAATTTGTGACAGGGTGGTTTAAAACATAATTTTTTTAAATATATTATCTTAAAATAAAGGAAAACTCTGCTTTTCTGGTGAGCTATAAAGGAGACAGGGCATTAGGGGACCAGGAGGGGGTGGGGGGAAGGGGGAAGTGCAAAGAAAATCTCTCTTATTTTCTGAGGAGACAACAGAAAGAGGTTGGTTTGAGCCTTGGACCAAGGGAGGCCGAAGGCCTTCCTGAATCTGGAATTCCCTGCCAAGTATGCGGCCACCCCCTCCAGAACTGCAAGTTCTGTTGTTTGCTGCCTTTTCTGAAGCAAAAGGGAAATACAATCACGTGCCTTTCAAAAGGATGGATGAAACCTTGCAACCAAAAAACCACACAGGTGCAGATTCACTCTTCAGAAAGGAAATCACTCCCCTGACAAGCTAAAAACCTTACCAAGTTGGGCAAAATATAACGGTAGCACAAATCTTTAACAAGCGTGGTAATCTATTTCTCCAAAAAAAATTATTTTGCCCTGAACATTAACAAACCAGTCATTAGTGGCATCTGGTATTTTCCCTGCTGCTGCAACACTGGAACAAGTCAACATTTCCCTGTGTTCAGCACATTAGTATACAGACACCCACAGGTCCGGCCTCACAAGAAAATTTCTAGACCCCAGGATAACAGAAGTCTGCAGACCACTTCCCTCTAAGTACACCATACTATCTTACATCTTTGACTCTTGCTTTTTGCCCTCACTATAGCTCTGTGCTTCTAAAACAAGTTGGCAACCAACCTATGGCCTGCAGCACAGATCCAGCCCATGGAAGTGGAGAGAAATGTCAGTGGTGGGTGCCACCATGGGGGAAAGTGGCAGCAGCACCTGGATCCTAGCACCTGCCTACCTCTGACCTCAACTGAGCCATTTTGGCCCACAGGCTAAAAAGGTTGCTAACTGCTGCTTGCATTCAGATAGCAAGGTCCTCTCACACTGCCAGCAAAAGGCACTTTCACATGTTAACCAATATCCTTAGACACTCCAGGGCCCTAAGCCTTTTCCCCCACATCACCCCAAATTCTGCTGCGTCTCTGTCTACAACCCCATTTCAAAGTTCTTTGCACTACCTCCCACACAGCTTGAATGGTCCCTGGTAACTCGCTCCCTCCCTCCACTACCTGTTGACTCAATCACGGTGATAGACCGTAATGGTTCCCACTTCTGCCAACCATGTGCTTCATTGGGAGGTGGGAAGTTTCACTTTTCCCCTATGTTCTCTCTTTTCCCGTTGGGAGATGTAAACAGAGAGAGATGTAGGTAGCTGTGTTAGTCTGAAGTCAGCAGAAGGCAGCAAATGGACCCACAAAGACAGGACTGGAAGGGGCCTCCTGAGCCATGGAGTCCAAGCTCCTGCATTTGCTTAAGGATTCCTTAAAAGCATCACTTCAAAACCTCACACACAGCTACAAGCCACAAAACCAGCAACACCCTATACCATGTCAAAGGTAAAAGTAAGAGAGACTAGGGCAAGCAGTGGTGGGGCATTTGTAATGGCACAGAAACAGGCACAGAAGACTGACTCAAAGGAAGAGGACCATGCCCCATCCTACATAGGAGGGCAACCCCTCTCCCCCTGCCCCTGTCATTTCAAATCTGAAATAGAGAGACGAGGTTCTTCCTGTCCCTAAATCTGGTGATTGGTATGACCCTGAGAGGAAGAACAAGACCCACCAGATATGAACCTCCTTGCCCCCAGCATTAGTGATGGTTAACATCCTTCTGCTTCAGAGGAAGGGGATCTCTCCTCTGAAGCCAGAAGTATTCTTGACGGGAAAAATACTTCTTGGCCACTAAAGGCACCTAGCAAACGCCCTTAAGCATGAAATTACTTAATCAGAAAGGCAGAGGTATGTAATCTCATGGGCTGCTGAATAACAGTCAAAAGGTTGAGAATGACTGTTTCCAAGGTCATCAGCTGCAGTCCTGCCTGGCAGACTTAACAAGGACAGCATTTGTAATGCGATGTTTATCAGTCCTGCCGCTTGAACTCTCGAGTCCACAGAAGACTGCTCAGGGCTGCACCTTGCCACAAGAGTTCCACTCCGGAGCAATCTTGTCCCCTACTAAATCACTGAAATTAAGATAAGGGCACTTTACTTTGGGGCTCAGGTGACAACCACAAGCTTCCTTCTGCAATAGTCACTACTCAACAGAACAGAGGCAGCTTGGGACTGTTTCTCCTCTCATTTCTGTTTGTAGCACTTATAGCAGCTGCTCCCATTTCACTAAACTGCGGTAAATGGAGTGCACAGGCAGGAAACAAACTGCACGAGGGAAAACCTCGGCAGTACTGAACTCATCATTTCCACATAAGCTCTTGGAAAGTGCCAGCTTCTCATGTTGATCTAGCGTGAGAAATTTCTAACAAGATCAGTACCAAATATCCAAAGCTGCATTCTGTCATTGGTGTCTTTGTCAGGCACTGAGCTCATTACATGCTGTCAAGGCTGAGAGCAGCCAGTACTACTTTTCTGGGAGGTTTTCGCAGGCAGCTAGTAATATCTTAACCATCGTGTAGGTAACTTTCTTTTCCATCCTTCCTTTTGTTAGGCAGTTGATTCTTGCTTGGATCCACAGGAATCTCTTGCTCACAAGGAGCCTCAAGCACTTTGAATTCAAATCTCTGGAGTCAGTGCTATGAAATCCATTTGATCCTGATTCTAACTACAGAACATGGAGCTGATGGCCGAGAGACAAGTCAAGGGGACTCGAGCATAAACAGTGGCAGCTCTGTCAGTACAGTTACCACTTTGGGACTAGAAATAACAAGCTAAGCCCTGTATATCTGACCAGCTTTTGCCAGCCATTGTTTGTGCTTTCCCAGTTTTTGCAGGGGCTGGCAACAAATGCTCTTCACTGGGGAAGTAGCAAGATGAGAATTTCTTCTCTCTGGCATATTCAGAAGAAGTAACCACCCCTACAAAAACCTGAGAGATGAACTTGACACAAATCACACTGGAAGCATCTTTATACACATTTGGCTCAGGAAATCAGCCCTTTTCAGTCTTAACATTAGGTGGCACTGTTGTAAACACACTGCTTACAGTTTACTACCTTAGCCTAAAATTTTGAGAAGCAATGTAGTCTCAGGAGGAGAACACTGAAGTGTACATCCCAGCCATGCCAGCAATCTGTTACGCAACTTTGGGGAAACCACTTCATCTAAACAAGAATGACTACCGACATCACAGGGATAACATAGACCTGGTGGGACTCCACCTAAGATTGGGCCAAAGGTATAGATGGCTATACCCTGTACAGGCAAGATCGCACAGATAAAAGGGTGGGGGTGTAGCTCTCTATGTCAAAGACAGCTACACATCCCTGCAAATTGACACTGGCACCCAGGAAGGACAACTGGAGTCTCTCTGGGTTAAAATACGTGGGAAACGTGGCACAGGAGACATCACGGTAGGAGTCTACTACAGACCTCCTAACCAGAAACAAGAGCTGGACCAGGAATTCGCCAGGGGACTGGCTGAGGCTGCATGCTTTCGGTGCACGGTTGTCACGGTAGACTTTAACTTCCTGGATCTCTCATGGGAAGAGCACTCGGCCAAATCCAAGCAGTCGCAAAGTTCATCATGTGCACAGACAAGCTCTACCTGACTCAAGAAGTCTATGGGCTGACGAGAGGTAAAGCATTGCTGGACCTGGTACTGGCCAAAGGGGATGACCTAGTCAGTGACCTAAGAATCAGTGGAAAGCTGGGTGATAGTGACCACAAGCTGATCACCTTCACTATCCATCATAAAGCTGGCAAGTCAGTGAGCAATACAGAAGTCCTTGACTTCAGGAAAGGTGACTTTGACAAGTTCAGGAGGTTTGTTGTTGAGGCCCTAAGGGACCACGACTCAACAGGAAGAGGAGTCCAAGAGGGGTGGTTGCTCCTCAAGGGAGTGATCCTGACAGCACAAGGGATGGCCATCCCATCTCAGAGGAAGGGTACCAAAAGGGCTCTGCAACCCCCTTGGCTCAGCAGGGAACTCGAGGACCTCCTACACCTCAAAAGACAGACTTAAAGGATGGAAGGCTGGAATTACCACCAAGGAGGAGTTCTCAGCACTGGTCCACACCTGCAGGGAGTGGATCAGGAAAACCAAGGCTGCAACCAAGCTCCATCTGGCTTCACATATCAAGGGTAACAAAAAGTCCTTTTTCAGATACGTAGGGAGTCAGAAACAAAGTAAGGGTAACATCATCTATCCTTCCAGCTGACAAAGCTATGCTGGCCAAACCCTGGGGTGGATATTGTGATGCTGACAAAAGAATGCTTTTGTCATCGTAACTAATGCTGTTTGGAGAAGTGACATAGCTCTGTCACCTGAGAAACTCCTTTGATTGTCCTGTGTCTCCACTAAGAGGCTCTGCTCAAATATCTCAAGGTAACCAACCTTCAACGCAGGCACTACAAGTGGCACGGATAGCTTGTGTGTGTGGTAGGTGGCAGAGCAGGAAGGGGACAGGGAGCCAGGTGGGAGACAGGGCACAGAGCATAAAGCAGAGCATCAGATCAGGCAGGGAACAGGTCAGGAAGCAGAAGGCAGAGAGGCAGCTTCACAGCAGGGAGCAGAAAATAGAACGGCAGATTGCATAAGGGAAAGGGATCAGAGCAGCACTCAGAGGAGGGTGCAGAGCCAATCTGTGGCACATCTGCGAACAAGGTTAGCTCCCACTGATCTATAATGTACAGGGGGGCTCAACATCTGGCTTGCGAGCCAAACAGCCCATGGAGCCATGGCATCCAGTTCATGGGGCTCCCCACTGGTCAAGATATTTGGCAGCAGGGGAGCAGTGGCAATTAACATGGCCATCTGCTGCTGCCGCCAACTTGCCAAACCCCAAGACCTGCATAGGGAGTTGGGGCCGGGCCACATCCCCTCTCCCCCGCAGGGCTGGGTCAAGCCCCCTTCCCTGTGGCATGGCACTGGGCTGGGGCTGTATCACGCCTCCTCCCTCTCCCCATGGGGCTGGGCTACCCCTCCCACTCCATGCAGCTGGATGACATCCCACCACGACTGCCCCAGGCTCCAGATCTGGGATCTGGCTTGCATACTGCCCATTTGGCCCGCCAGCCAAAAAGGTTGAGCACCACTGATTTACAGCGTTAGAAGTCTGTAGTATAGGCAAGCTCTCTGAGAAAGGTCAGCCAGACTCAGTTAGCAAACTACCAAACTGCATGTGACATACAGGTGTGCCAGAACCCATTTTCTTTCCACACTGTTTGAAAGCTCCTGAAGGAAGTTAACCAAACTGTCACAAACCCCTGCCTTTCAGTGATATTTCATTGACCCAGATTTCCCTCTGTTGCACACAAACCTGCTGATATCTTACTGGTTCTCACTAGAAATTACTGAAAGCAGAAAAAAGAAACTTTTTGTTAAACAGAAAAATGTGGGGACACCCTGGTTGAGAACCACCCTTGTGCTGCCACAGCTTTGCTCAGTAGTTCTCAATTGGGTGTAGGTGCTATCAAGGTAAAAGTGCCCAGCACAACCAGTGCAGCATCAGAGCAGGGAGGGCTGACCTGCGTGCTCTCCTGTCTCCATCTGGGGTTCTCCGATATGCCTGAAGTAGGCAGGAGACCTTGCTCTTGCTGCCATCTTTCCCAGTCCAACTCTACATGGCATCTCCCAGAAACAGAGGCGTGAGGAACAGGTAAAACTGTCCTGCGCACCTCTGTTTCTGGGAGTGGAGGTGGTGGGTGCATTAGGAACAGCTGAGGCAAGAGTGGGCTCTGTTCTCTGCTTTAGGTGCTAGTTTCCACTATAGCTAGCAACATCCAAGGTTTCATTTCTTCATTTTACCCTTTCATTTCATAGACGTGAGAGTCGCACTATTTAAAAGCACACGCACACACAATACTATAAAGCAGCAGTGGCCAATCTGGAGCACGTGTGCCAAAAGTTGCTGAGGCAAGCTGTGTGTGGCATGAGGCAGACTGGGGAGGAATAGGCAACACAGTGGCAGATAGGACAGGGAGCACAAAGCAGAGCAGCAGATCAGGCAAGGAGCAGATAGGAGAATAGCAGGCCAGTTGGGGAAAAGGGACTGGAGTGCACTTGGGGACGGTGCAGGACGCAGCTTGTGGCAGGTCTGCTAAAAAGGCTGGCCCCCACCGCTATGAAGAATGTGAAACAGATTAATTTCTTAATGGAGAGACATATTAGACTGTGCCAAGTAACATGTTTTGAACCATAATATAAATATAGCAATCAACACAGGGGGGGAAAAAGAATGGGACTCAAACTATTACACACCTGGCATTACTGGTTTAAACTGCTTGGTGCAGCAGGCTGGATTATCCTGATTTGTCAGGGGCACGCAGACTGATACCCAACAGGATCTTAATTCAACAAGGCCTCCTTGGACTTGAGGGG
Source organism: Crocodylus porosus (assembly GCF_001723895.1). Taxonomy (NCBI): domain Eukaryota; kingdom Metazoa; phylum Chordata; order Crocodylia; family Crocodylidae; genus Crocodylus; species Crocodylus porosus. Next base: position 15,894,355 of record NW_017728928.1, read on the forward strand.
TTTGGAAACCTGGTCTTGCCAACAAGAGCGGAACACAATGGAAGGACTGGCTACAGTAATTTGAAAGAGAGAACTCAAAAGCAGACAATTCTTCAAGACCAGATGCACTTTGTTGATGTCAGCACTGAAACAATTGTAGCAAAAAATTCTCTAGCTATTTGCATTCGCATATAGTTGAAAAATCTGAGGAACTACAGAATACATATGGATGGTGGCTAGGGAGCAATAAAATTACCATAGATGCAGAATAACAATTAGTTAAAACTTTTGCTGCAAATTCATTTAATAGACTGAGAAATTACTTGATATTTATTAGTAAAATCAATAATTAACCTAGTGAACGCTTTCACAGCTGGGCTGTAATTCTTTAAATTATTATTATTACTTTCAAACATATGTGTTTCTACTTTCAATGCATAAGCACCTGGGTTTAAAACTTTCAAATTACAGTTTTTAAGAAAGGAAGCAATTAAGCTGTCCATTTATTACTAAAAGAACATAATTTCATCTAGATTCAGCAGAAACCCTGCCTGTCTTTTTTCTACCATCACAGTTGGCTACTCAAAGTATCAGCAGTTCCTACTTCATATTTTAATTCTGAAAAGAAGTGTGACCGTCTAACGAGTGACCTAGAAATGAAAATTGCACTGTCCCTCCCCCCACCATCATGTCCCCCCACCACCACCCTACTGGGCTCAGCCAACCCTCTTCACTCCACTTCCTCTCCCCTGACTGCTCCCCAGTCCTTTCTCTTCAGCTGGGTCTCTCTCAGTCCTCCTCCGGGACACACTTTACTGTGTTTCAGCTGCTGTGTACCCCCCTTCCTTTTACTGTCCACTTGCTGTATTTTGACTGATCCTATCTGTAATTTAATTTGGTTTTCATCAAGTAACAGGCTGAGGTTCATTTCCCATTCAACCCTCTTTCTGATTTTTGCTTTGGTCCATGTAGATTTAATTATGTCAAACAAGTATTTTATAAAACAGCTGTACCTGTGCAAAACCAAATTCAAATGCTTTTGCAGAGTTTCAAAGTCAGAGAGAAATAGAGGAACATATAAAAAGCCAAAAGATCAATGTCGGGTAGGGTGCATCTTTTTCAGCTTTTTAGTTCTGGAGAAAACCTTTAAGGCCAGCCCAGTAACAGCATTCTGTACAGCCACATAGCACACCCACAACTAAACACCACCCACAAATCCTGTTATAAGGTTGGGGGAGAAAGTATGAAGATGGAAAAAATGTCAGCTTTTGGGAGTAGAAAAGAAACTTGCTGCTCATGGATGGTATCTGAGAACCAGTTCTAAAGGGATATTCCATTATCCAGACAGTAAAACAGTATTGACAGCAGCAATGCAGAGTACTCCAGGCCACCCCATAAATGTGCTCCTCTTACTTAAAAAGCAGCACAACTATGGATCCCACAGTGATTCTTATTCAATTCTTGTTCAAGAGCCACTTCAAGCTAACAACTTCCTAAAACTATTCCTCTGACATGAATATGGCATATTGCACTCTAACACGGGGACAGGAAATTATTTCAGGTGGAGGGCCATTTAACGAGTTTTGGTGAACTGTCAAGGGCTGTATAGATAGCCCTGCCCCTTGATAGTTGCCCCACTCCCTGGTTACCATCTTAGGACTGGAAGTCCCAGCCCTACCCCTGAACTTTGCCACCAGAAGTCTCACCCCTTGCTTCCTTGCCCCCCTACCCAAAAAATATTCCTTTTGGGACAGGCGCTGCCATCTTAGAACCAGAAAAAAACAAAACAAATCACACACTAAACGTCAAACACCTACTATAACATTTTTTATTACAAAAAATATTTTTGACATGTCTTGTGTTTGCGTACTATATATAGAGGGGATTACATAATAACTCAAAAATAAATTCTTAGTCTTGCACATTGTATGGTGGGGGGGGTGTATGTATGTATATGGTGGGGGGGCTATGTATGTGTGTGGGGGGGGAATTGTGAGGGGGCGCAGTTGTGTATGGGGGTGTAACAAGTGGGCATCCTGGGGCCGGTCTAAATGTTGGCCTGCCCACTTGTCTTTGCGCAAACCACGCACCTACCTCGCCTTGATGTTAATATATATTCAATGTTAATAAGGCAGGAAGCTGCCCATTTGCATGCCCCAATGACAAGTACCTTACACACAACTCCTACCTCCCCTTATCATGTCCCATGCCTCACAGATGTTTCTCCCTCAGCCACTCAATTCAAAGAACAGCACTAGTGGACAACTACTTTTGTAAATCCCTTCACCTAGCAATGGCAAAGATACTTTGACAGCATCCTGCTAAAAGAAAACTGCCCTGTTCAAATTAATGTATGAAACCTTAAACCTTCTAACATGCAGATATTATTAGCATCCCCAGAGATGACAAACTAAAAGAATTTTTAAAATCGAAATTAACTTTTACTACATGTGCTGTTCATTTTTCCTCTGCATTATAAAGTCTGAATAATAGACTGACAAACTTCATTTTAGTTCAGTAGTTTCTAGTCTGTTTCCTTTTCATGTCATGAAGCATTAATCCAAAACTTGAAAAGTAAGATTGTGATTTAAATGTTGCAAGGGAATATTTTAAAAAACTTGTTTGCATTGGAATTTTGATAAAAAGTTGATTGTGATTTTTTTTTCAGGATAAAGACTTGTCAAGTTTTCTAACAGCCTATCCCGTTATTAGGGACTTAATAGTTAGGATTTCCATTCCAGATGTATAAATGCTTATTTCTAAGAATTACTTTAAGTAGGACCAAATTTCACCTGATATTGTTTATTTAAAGAGAAAAATCAACAGGGAGAAGGAGAAAACCATGAAAAAATGTTGAATCCAGAAGGAAAGTGGTATACTGACTCCAAAAATGATTAAGAAGAAAGTAAACACTAAGTTGTATAAATGAGAAGAAAGTCACTTCATTGCAACTGAAAGACAGATTGAGAATAATGTTCAAAATCCTAAACACAATCCTACCACCCCCATCTGATGATAGATTATTCGAAAACTAGGAGTACCTAGTTATGTCATGTTACTCAGGCCTTTAATAAATTTTTAGGTGATCTTCACAGTAAAAATCTTTTTTTGTATTGTAACCATCTTATAAACTAATTAAAGGCAACAAAAGTATTTTAATTAGTTGTTGAGCTTTCACTTGGGTTAATTCTGGATGATTTTGAGTCTCCCACCTTAAATACCACAAGAAAGTAATAGAATGACCCTAACTGTAATCGATGTTGATGCAATCCAGAATCTCGTGTAAATAAAATTACTATGAACACTGATAATCTTAAACTAGGAGCTCTTATTTTAATGAATTATCAGCTAATAAGCAGTGTAAATAAAGTCTTCTGGTAATGAAAATAAATAAATTATCCCCATCAAGAAAAATCCTCTGAAACAAGAACCTGATTAAACAGAATGATATGCATGTTAAACTTTAATTACTGACAATATAGTTTGCATCAAGGACTGTAGGAGTGCCAAAGGTCACTTTAAAAACCTAAAGGGATCTGCTCCATTACTTTATCAAAGCTAAGAACGTAGGTGTATATGAAGACATCTTTCTTCCTTTTATAGGCAGAAATTTCATCTATGCCTCCTCCCTGCAATTAAATTGGCCTCATTTAAGAGACTGCTATAATTTTCTTGCTCTCCTCTGCCTTCCTATCTGTTACGCCTTCTCCCTCAGATGATGAAGAAACATTGTGGTCTTGTAGGCTGTACCTCCACTAGTTAATAAACGCACATCTCCATGAAACTATATTATATGCCTGATTATACTAAACTATAAAATATTAACCATTTAACCCCCAAGAGACACAATTTTCCTTCGATGTTCCCTTTAGCAAGTTCACTGCTGTTGACTGACAGTTAACAACAAGAATAATGAGAGTTTGCAACTTGACTACCACATGTGTGAAGTGATTCAAATAGGCAGCATGCCAATTTGCTGCTCTCACTTGAGGCTCTCAGGTGTTAAACTGCATTATAGCTTGGGATAGAAGTTACACAATCTGGCACAAGTGATCAGAAACCAGTTCAAATCTGTAAACACAAATGAAGTTCAGTGCGCATGAACTGCTTTCAAAGTTGCCAAAACCCAATAAACTTGGATGGCTGTAGTATCAGACTTAACTGATTTTGGTTTACTGAACTTCTGTCCAAGAGCTCCTTCAGATTCAAGTGGACTCACAGGCCCGCAGCATCCCAAGATGCTCCCCTGCAAAAGCCCCTGCACCCCCCCCCCTCCCCCCTGCCGGCTGGCAGGCTAGCTTTAGCCCAATCTGTCTGCTCCAGCCAAACAGGGATACATGCTCTAGCATCCCCCGGCTTCTGGCCCGAGCCACAGGAGGTATGTGGCTGAGTTTCTGGAATCAAGAGAATGTCTGTTCACTTGCTTATTGGTCAAATCTACACAGTTTAAACTAACCTGCAAAGACTGAATCTAGTCAGCCTCAGGAATTTTTATTGTCTGTACTTATTAGTATTTGGGTCTAATTAAAAATGGATCATTAATAGATCAAATAGACTATACCACTACTACTAATAATAACCATTTGATTTAAAATAGATCAAATAGACTATACTAATCTAGCACCGAGTATCACTAACATTTGGAAGAACTTCTTTAAAAAAAACGTTTTTAAAGTAAAACAAGAGAGAAAAATCCTCAGCGCTCTACAGTGGAATTAACAGCTCTTGTATAAATCTGCTTAAATATGAATCTCTCATGATGTTACAAATTCTTGCACCTTTTTTCTACTATTTCAACATTAATCATCTCACCAGCCTCCTGTGCAGTTACTGTAGTGAAACACTGATCAGAAGCGACTAATGCCATCTCTATCACCAAGTCTTATATACTCCAGTGCTTGCCAACTGGGTATTACTGTAGCAGCTAACACCACCATGCATTTCTGTTCTCATTAGGACTGCGACTACTTCTTGATCTCTTATTATTCTTTATTTTTACTTGCTGCTGACTTACTATAAGTTTGTTCTGACCCAGTTCCATTGCAACTAAACTAATTTAATCCCCTTGCAGTCCAAACTACAAGGCATCTTCCAACTTCAATGTAAAAGGAAAAAAGATTAAAGCAATTATACCCCTGGCAAATTAAATGCTTATAAAAAAAAAGTTGCTTTCTTCAGCATCATTAACCATGGTATGACTATATCATACAATACAGTGGATTACTAAACATATGGTTTAAGTATAACTTTAATGCGGCCATTGCTATAGGAATTTAAATTTGGAAGTTCTTGAACTGTGTGTAAACTCTCCATCATAATGTTGTGTTTCTGTAGACTTTAGAAGTGAATGTCTTCAATTTGCTTTTTTTACAGTAAAAAAAAAAAAAAAAAAAAAAAATCTCTCACCACCTAATAATACATATCTAAGATCTTTTCTTGAAATATTTTCATAAACATATTAGGATAAGTCACTGGACAGCCAAATGAAGTCTAAGGAAAAGGAAACCAGGCACAGTGATATGGTGCCACAAGACACAGGAAAATAAGCAACAAGAACTCTAGATCATGCAGAACTGGCTAAATTGCAGTGAAATGCGAGTTGCAATGTTTATAAAGACTAAAATTGACTGAGTTGGTGTCAGAGTGGGAGCACATGGAGCAAAGAGCTAGAACACTTGTGAAAATCAACTCCAAGGTGTCTATTTCAGAAGCAGGCAGAACAAAAAGTATGTTGAGCAAAGATATCAGCCATAATCTTTCAATTCTTCTTTATCACACAAAATATTTTTAGTCCCGAATGGCATCCTATCCTCTCTGGGAATTTCCGCATTAATACAGGATAAATCATTATTTGCAGCAGAAATGCGTCCCAGATTAAGCTGAGATACACAGATGCACACATTTCTACTGTATCCTGGATTACCTGAAAACAGATACTTTCCATATGGAAGCTAAGTCTTGCTGGCAACTTGCCAACAATAAATTTGTCATGCAATTGTTTCAATTATATAATGGTGTGTTTTATACCTTACAACATATTCATCTCAAGGGCCTCTATATTAAGAAAGGATTTTAAATTCCCTTTTATTTAGATGAATATCTCTATGAAGCAAAACAAAAAAGGGCTATAGGATGACTCTAAATAAAATAAGAAATGTTTGTGAAGTTGCCTAAAGTAACTGATGATCCATTGAGAATTCAGGGAGTTCCCAGAAGCCTGAAAAGAGAAAATACAGTATCTTAAAAGAAATACAGCTGGGAGGGGGAGACACGCCCATGAAATTGCTGACCAGTCAGTCTAACTTTGGTACCTGGAATGCTACTGACACAAATCATCAAACAATTGTTTTTAAGAACCTAGATGATTACTAAATGATAAGAAGCGACATGGATTTAAGTAAGTTAGTATTAAGAAAAATGTTCTGGAGATGAAACTACTACAGTGAGTACATAACTAACTGGACACTTGTGTTCAAAGGACTGTCATCAATAGCTCAGTGTTAAATTGGGGGACATCAAGGGGGTTGGCCAAGCTTAAGCCATGGTCCCAATACTGTTCAGTATCTTCCTTAATGAGTTGCAGGATGGAAGCGGGTGCACACTTAGTAAATGTACAGAGAACATCAAGTTGGTGGGGTAGTAGACACTTCAGAAAACAGGATTCAGATTCAAAATAAGCTTGGTAAATTGGGAAAATGGTCTGAAAGAGATGGTATGGAATTCAATATGGACAAGTGCAAAGTTTTACCCTTAAGATGGAACAAATTAAATGCACAAATACAAAATGAGGAATGACTGACAAGACTGCAATGCTAAAGACATGGACCTGGGGGTTACAGCGACAAGCAGAAAGGTACCAGTACAGTATCATTTTTAGAAAGTTAGTAGCACAAAGGCATGTATCATCAATAGTGCTGTATGCAAGTTAAGGGAGATTATTACTTGATTCCCTCTGGCAAGGCCTCACCTGAAGTAGTGTGTCCAGATTCAGGCCATGCAGTTCAATAAGACATGGGCAAATTGGAAAGAAAATACAGTGGAGAACAATAAGTGATTAGAGGTATACAAAACACAAAACATGAGGAAAGACTGGAAGAACTGAGATTATTTACTCTAGGAGAAGAATGAAGGGGTGGAGTTTAACCGTCTTAAACTACAGAAATGCTTGTTATAAAGAAGACGGCAATCAACTGATCTGTGTCCATGGAAGGACACGACAAGAAGGAAATGTCTTAAATTACAAACAAGGAGATTTAGATTAGATATTAGGAAGAACTGAAAAGGTAGCTAAGCAGTGGAAGAGATTACCTAGAAAGGCTGTGGAATTTCCATCACTGAAAATTGTTAAATGCAGCTTAGACAAACACTTGTTTGCAGCGTCTTAAACCAGGGGTTGGCAAGCTCTTAGGAACAGCGGGACAAACTAACAGAGCTCCGTCTGAAGGCAAGATGCTGCTTGCAATCCAGCTGCTGATTCCTCTTGCCTCCCAACTGCCGCCAATGTCCCAGCTTCCTGGGCCCAACAAAAATGGCTTGGCAGGCCAGCCTGCAAGCTGTAAGTTGCCAGTTCTGTTCTAAACTATGAATGATCTTGCTTTGAACAGAGGGTTGAATTAATTGACCACCTGAGGCCCCTTCCAGCCATATTTTTCTCTGATTCCAAGAATCAAGCTAGTTAGCATTGCAGGCTGTGCTATGAAATCAGGCTCATCCTTAAAATGATCAGTTGTGTTCTCTTCTCCTCCTATCCTATTTAATTTCTGACACTAGGGAGCATGTATACGCTTGTTGTACAATTAAAAAATTAGACTTTTAAAGAGATAAATGGTTTAATAATTCATATCCAATCTCAGCTTAACACAGTAGTTTGCCTTTGCTTACTTGTATACAGCTTCCCTCAAAATTTATGCTCCACCTAAATGCTGTGAAAGACACTTCAGAGACAATAATGAAATTCGCCCTTGTCAAATTTCCACCAGAAGGGAGTCCCAAAGTGTTCTATTATTAATTGGTTACCTCCCTTCAAATGACCACATTTCTGTTCAACTGCATCTATAACAAGTGATTTCTCTTTCCCTTTTATCCTTAATCTTTCACACCTGAGCAAATGACTGCCTATGGAAAAACCCAAGCATTTATTTCAGCATGTGATATTCATTTTCTTGCAATGCAAAAATTGCAACAATAAAAACATGTGTTTTTCTTAATAATCGGAATAGTTTTAGAGCTACAGCAAAACTGAATTGTTTGGCAAAGACTCAGAATCATTGGAGAAGAATTTCTAAATATATATATTCAACCTATATGAGAACTAAGCAGTTATTTATAGAGAATTCATATAAAAGTTGTAGGGAGGGAGAAGAAGAACAGCAGGGGTCAGAGAACAAGTATAAAAGATGCACGGAAGAGAAAAATTGAAAAATTCTGAAAGGTGACAGCTGTAAGAACTTCCTCTAGAGATAGAAAAAAAAACACCCTAGAGTTATTTCTTCTTAGTAAAAAAGTACTTGTGCAAGCTATGTTTAATCAGCACACCCATATTTCAGAATCTTAACCCTCCATATGAAAAGGGCTGGGGAAAAGTTGCCCTTTATACTGTGTTTTACCTCCAACCGCTTCTTTTTTCACAGGATTACTTGAGCAACATATTGCAACTGATTCTTGTGTAACAACACCCTACGTGCTAGCACTGCTGTGTGTCCCAGAGCAAAAGGACAGTCCTCATCACAACTGAGCTTAACTACCAAGTGGCTAACCACCAACTTTCAGTGACAGTTGAGTCCAGGTCAGTGCACCCAGCTAGAAGTGAGGGGCTCTGGGAATTCCAGCAGCATTTAACACTGCCTCCTTTGGTTTTCCTTCCTTTCCACTGGGCTTCATTCTCAAGAAAGAAGCAAACAGCCCAATACACATCCCATATCTTTTCTGGGAAAAGCAGCAAGTGTATTTTTAACATAAGTGTGTACACTGAGATATAGATGTCAAAAGAGTCCGTGCAGAGCAGGCTCTGCAGTTACTGCTCTGGGCTCAGAGCACATAGCTGTTGAACTCCTCTTACCTGATCCCACTAACCGGGAATGGTCTACAGACACCTGCTGCATGCTACTTATTAGAAAGGCCTGTCTGGTGTCACCCCAACTAATTCTTGGTTTTTGCAATTACCTATTACAGCCTAAATTCTCTAGTGACTGCCTTGGGTGCCCAACCTAAGAAGCACTGAAGCAGTCAGATTTACAGACCATGAGCATGGAATATTTGCTAAACATCAAGCTCCTTTAAGGAAGTGTCTTATTGGGCTCCCTGAAAGTAAGGCATCCACAACCACTAGAAAATTAATAATGTGCCATAATGATGAAACTGCAAACAATCAGGAATTCCAAGGATGACACAAGCAGGCCTTTATCTCATCTCAAGATTAATCAGAACTCATGCTACCGCAATGTTTTGTCTGTCATTGATAGTCTTTCCTTTACATACAAGTGTTAAAAAGAATTAAAAGGGTATTTTCCATTGTCGGAAAGCCTTTAAACTGGGGCATGTCTGAACAGACTAGCATCAAATTGTAGAGAAGACCCTTCCTCAACACTCTCCTCCCCTTTCCTCCCCAAACAAACCTGCTTGTTCTTCATGCTGTAGCTCAGATGATAAGGCTCAGTTTATTCTGGCCCAGACTATTTTTCCTGGGCTTTCAGTGTGTTCACTCAGTGCCCTGTACACTTAATAAAAAAAAAAACCTACTAGGGGAAACTTACAAAAAGCTGGTCCTTCTGCTTCTCCCATCACTAAGAAAACAGATTCCCTGCCGCAATTATCTTTCAAAATATGGGTAGCAGCACATTATATCAGCCAGGCTTCACTTCACCCCAAAGACCCAGCATGGCAATATTCACAGCCAAAACCAGGAAGCATAATCCAAACCCATCTATTATCTGAAAACAGATAATGAGCGTGGAGCATTCAGACAGCATCCTCTTCCTGACAGAGATACTTGCCTCCATAGCAGCTTCAGCCCCAGTTAGTGTAGGAAATAAAAGACTGGAAACTAGTATTTGGAAAATGCATTTTCATTCGCATTCTCAGTCATAACCTGGAAGTTTACAAGTTCTATTTAAGGAACACTGTGACTTTTCAAGTTACTTCATATGCCCGGCTAATCTTAGTATAACTCAAACAGTGGCCATTTCTGGCCTGTTTCACTATTTCTTTCTATGCAACTGAACTGTACCCATAAACAGCTTTCCCTCTAATCTGCATGGCATGCACAGCATGAGCGCACCTGCATGGCCACGTACACCACACAGCTTAGAGGGAACGCTGCCCACAAATATGATGAATCCTGCAGGCCTGCCCATCTTACTAACTATTCATTTGACTATTCCCAATCATGTCTCAAGACCATCTTATCAATTACCTACTTGCAACACGCTATGCTGAATTCTTTCCTCAGTTGCACTACGTCAGTGGTTCTTAACTGTGGAGCTGCAGTTATAGAGGCATGCCCTGAATCTAAAAGGGTTGAAAACAGCTGCATTAAGTTAACCCAGTTCGGTACCACAGGTTTACTGATGACAGAAGATGACCTATTCAGAACTGTGCAGTAGAAGTAAAGTGGGAGGCTTACCTGATCGCGGTTCTACGGTCTTGTTGGAACCTACATCCATGAATACAAAGCGTCCACCACCAAAGTCTTCAGCGTAGTCAGAGAGGTAAAGTAATGACGTATAATCAAAGGAGCCATAGGCTACCTAGGAAAAGAGAGACCATTAAGTTACTTTATTCTATGCTGGCCTCTGCAGAAGGCAAATCAAAGGCATGATAGGTCTTGCCATTTGCCATTCTCCCATATCTGATTTTAGACATTAGACACTAGAAACCTCTCTAATGCTAGGAATGAAGTGTTCATTTGCTAGTAATTTTTAAAAGGCACTATTGATCTAGGTCAGCTTAACTCCTCTAGAGTTAAGCTGACCTAGATCAGTTTAAACCTAGAAAAAAAAGGATACCAGCCCCAGAAATGACATTTTGGCCTGGTGCGCAAAAAAGTATAGGAGCTCAGAGCTAAATATTAAACCAAGATGAAAACTCTCCATATAGGTAGTGATAAAAAGGATCCAAGAGCAACCCTTGGACTGATTAATTTCACTTCCCATCTAATAACAGATAAGAAAGTGGTCTGGAAACCTGACCTTTCACTCCTTCACCTTTCCTCTCTTTTATCTGCTCTCATACACTAACTCAAATGTACTGATGAATGAGATCCTCTGAAAAGATGGAGTTTTGTTAGATGAACAGCTCTTCTTTTCACTAAGGTTTGTTTAAAGAAGTTAATAGCTAAGGTTCCTTCTTTTTTGGAAGCTTTCTTCTACAAAGAACTAAAAACTATACTTTCAAGTCCATCATATATAGCGTCTTTTAAATGTCATGATGCCTTCAGACTGATGGTCCCTTCCATAGCAAATTTCCTATTTTACATCACTTTTTCTTTTGGTACACATGTGAAAAGACAGAAAAAGACAACTGATATACATAATAAGGTGTGTCAAACTGCTTAACACTGTACTTATTTAGATTCTGATAATATTTCTATTCCAGCAGAGAAAGTTACCCATGATTAGAAAAAATATTTAAAATCAGCAGGGGTATTATTTGCTGGTTTCCTTCCAAAGTGACAACTTAATAACGTGCTTTATTTTCAGGGACAAGTGAAGGAATAGACAACAGGGTTGTCCAGTGGGTTATACAAATAAGCAATTTCCAATTAGTATTCCTTTTAGCACCATGGCTGTTTTAGAGAACAGTGCTGTTTAGAGGAACAAAAACTTGTCAAACTAACATATTTTCTAGATAGTTTCTAATTAAAAAACTTAGATGCATCAGCACCGGATAGAGCCAAAATTTTGTTTCAATAACAGCGGTAGCCACTATCCTACATGGGTGAGGAATACCAATGAGAATAAGGCAGGATTGAAAACTACAATTAAGGCACCAGAGAAAGGCTGAAGATCTTTACATCTACTTCACTTTGCTAAAGGATTTAAAAGAAAAGTTACAGTAAAGAGACAAGGCTGGATTCAAATCTAAATCTGAAGAATGGAGAAATTAAAATTTCAGTGCACCTCTTCACCCTCTCTTTATCTAACCCTCATTAGCAATGCAAGGCACTTTGGATGGGCATTTATGAAATTGACATTATTAATGACATTTTAGCCATCACACCTTGACAGTTCATCACCTTGTTTAAGGCTAGTAATAAATCCCCTCTCCAGAACCCTCTCTTCGGCAGCAGCCATCATCACAGAGCTCTCTTCTGCCAAAAAGAAAAATGTGCTGATTGACACTTATGATAAGGCTACAGCACTGGTCCTAGGACTGCTTGTGGAACAGAAAGGCTGTTTGTCTCTCATACCGCATGAATTCAGCAGGATTTAAGCTTCCTTATGTCTGTAATTTAGGGCCGTGGCTTCTTCAATGGCATCCTCCATTCCATCTCAACTCAGACCTTGGGGCTACCAAAAAAACAATTATCTATGGAAACAGTCTTGTTAGAGTGTCTCCAACACCAAACTGGAGACATTTCTCTGACCACACTTCAGTTTAAAGATATTCAACACCTCTTCTTATTTTACAAGCTGAGAAGAAAAGACAAAGCCTCATTTGTTCACACTTTCAGCAAGACTTTGATGACTCTAAAGTGAAACCCAGAGAACTCTTAACAAAGGAAATTTCTTGTTCAGTCTCAGCAGCTGTAGTTACACATTAAATGTGTAACCCCCATAGTACATGCTCCATGCCTAGAACAAGCACAGGTGCATATTTTCTTTTCTGGGTTTCACTTTAGAGTCATCGAAGTCTTGCTGAAAGTGTGAACAAATGAGGCTGTGTCTTTTCTTCTCAGCTTGTAAAGGATGATGCTGAATGTACTCCCAGATGCTGTAAGCCTCTGGCATCTGAACAGAGCCCAGGCTATCTATAGTCTCTAGTCTCATTTCTGGGGTGCACACTTCCTGTCTAGCATCCATTTTGAGACCTGGAACTCACAGTCCAATCACTGACCCCCCAGACTCGCCTGGGAGCTTAAATTCACTTTCCCAAAATGTCAAAGGTGTGAGCCTTCAGGAGATATATGCAAGTGAACACATACTGATGCATATGGCTTGCACAGAGTTTCTGATCACCCCTTTGTTTAATAACAGTTTACAGAGCTTTACATAAAGATAGCAAACTTCTTAAGGACAGTGCCCTTTTCTGGCTCACTCTTCCAGTGGGAGGAAGGCAGAGTGTCCTCATCAGCTTCCTGGTGCAGAAAGCTCCCCTCAGCTTAAACTACTGACCTTGGTCATAAAGGGTGAATCACTCACTAAAAGGCTATAAAGGAGCAAATGGTATGTCCCTGATCAGTCTCCTTTCTGAGTACTAGATCTTGCCAGGTTGCCACAGGATTCTCCCAGTTCTTCAGCTGCAGCTAACTTCATGTTTAAACAATTAACAAATCAATGGTATAGCCCTCAGCAATCCTCCCTCAGTAGTTCCTACCAACCTAGAGTTTCATCCTCTCCTTGTGGTAAAAAGACAGAAGAGGCAAAAGACTGCAGAGCCAAAGTGAAGTTGGTGGCTTGGTAAAGATTCAGAGTTCCTAACCAAACTCAGAAAACTTAAGTTGTATGAATTCCCCAAATGGTCACAATGTCATCTAACTTTGAGCAGAAAATGGGCTTTTCTATCCTGCAATTTCAGCAACGTTACTGGTCAAAAGTGGATCTGTATTGAGAAGTGGTGGCACTTTATGATAACTGGGAACTTAATGATGCTAAATTATTCACAGAAATGCTTAGTCTCTGTGGAATAAGTCAGCATCCATATGAGTATCAAATGTATTTATCATCCCCAAATCATTAAAAGCCAAAAGGATTCATAAGGCTCTGACTCAGAAGTTCAAACCACACACGCAAACTGATAACTGAAACCAGGTAAAAAGCCTTATACGGTCAACTACAGACAGAAGAAATTTCAGTAAGTCTTTATAAAAAGAGCATCTTTGGGTGCCTTTAGGCAAGGATGACAGCATTAGATACCAGGTCAGCCATGGAGGGTACATAAGTGACTGGAATGGCTAATGTGCAATAAGCAGCTTCTTCCACAAATCTCTGAGAGCCCTGTAAACCAACGTCCCTATGGCTGTCGTCATTCTTTTCACCTTACTTGCTTTTTTTGTTTGTTATCATGTGGTTGCTGCTCAAAGCGTGTACCTTGGTGTACTATTGATGCCGTTTAGCAGTGAAAGACTCCAAGTGACTAACTGATATGTTGCTTTGTGGCAAGTGTCACTTAAAAGCATACTTAAGATGCTTGCAAGGGTAGCCAACCTTCTTCCTGCCAAATTCAAGCTAACTTTACAGCAGCTGTTGGGGTACTTATCCTATTATGTAGTTAACAGAGCCCTCACAATTAGTACTTCAATACCCAGCATCCTGTAAAATCTTAACATGTTATTCCAGCATACCAGTTAACCTGAAGCAAAGCATGCAAGAATCTTTGGTGCAGTGGGATACATGCCTTGTGTATACCCTCAGAGTCCCACATCCATGTAGCAGGGTCGGCATCATTGCCCTGTAGACCTTCAGCTTAAGCAGGGAGTTTGACCACCCACTGACCCTACATTAGCTCAGCAAACCTGCTGAAGGTCACAGTGGGCATGTCTACACATGCCCCTATGGTGCCATTGTTACTGTGCCGTCATTTAGTACTTCCTTTTGAAAGTATTAAATGAGGGTGCGGTAACAGCCTGTACGGCGCGGTGCCGGTAGTACTTGGTTATTTTTAGCTGCTATGTCACCGTAGCAACACGCTATAGCAAGGGAGCGTGTTGCTACGGTTACGTAGCATCTCATGTCGATGCGCCTAGTAACTTTCAAAATACCCATCATGCATCACAGCCTCATCAATATAGACACAGCTGGTGTGGAGGCTTCTGAGACCAAACGGAATTCATACATTTCCACCCCTGGTTATGAAAGAGCTGGCTGGCATGTGACCTGTGTTTTTCTCAATCCCACAAATAACCTAAAATTGGTAGCAGAGGCAACCAAATTTCACCAAAGGCCCTTGGAATATGCCTCCCGGACTCAGTCACTGACATGCAAGAGTTCACAGATGGCTGATTAGATAACCTTAGATTCTGCTCACAGTCCAGAGAGACTGAGCAGCTTCCCAATAGTATAGAAACTTATCCCAACATCCACATGGAGGTCACTAGGTGCCCAATACAGCTGGGTAGAACAGCTCCAATTTAGAGTGGGAGCAATTTAGGGTAGGAGTGGTGCTGTAGCCATGATGGTCCAGGGAATACGTGCAAAACAAAGGTTTGTTTGGTAATATGTTTTCTCAGACCAACTGTCTGCTTGGACACATTAGAGAAAGTTTTTAGTCAAAATGCCTGACCCCACGTCTGTGAGGACCTTGTTATACCTTACAGTGAGCTGCAGAAATGTTGATGGGTGCTAGAGCTAGCTCGAGTTTGGAGCAGTTGCAATTTCAGGCCAGCAGGGGCCTGGAGGACTGAAAGGTAAGTACCCCCCTCCCTCCCATGCCAGGCTTACCCCCTGTCCCCCAGGGCTCCCCATTCCCTACTCCCACATTCCCAGGGCTCCCCCCCTGCACCTTGTCAACATTTCTCCCAGCTATATACGTAGTCTGATAAAAAAAAAAAAAAAGTTACCAAGTCTTGCTTCCAGCAAGTTATTTTAAGACATACGAAGGGAACAAAACTAAGATTTAAATATTTTGCTATTTAACTTGAGAATTCATACAGCATGTGTCAGAAGCTCATTAACATGCACTTTGCTAGTCTGAATAATTTGCATGCCAGAATTTATATTTAATTCCAGATACCTGCAGTAAAACCTTGCATTGCTAAAACTATTTTTATGATAACAATTATTAGCACATTATACAATACTACAAATTAAGTGTATTTTATGAAATCCTCCTTGCTTATTTTAAACTTATGTTTATTCAGCAGACTGATAATTTTAGTAATATGCACTATGTCTTCCTATCATAAGAGGAGATGTACTGTATTAAGGGCTGTGCTTCCAAAACAGAGCTTCAAATGGACATATCTGAATCTGTACCCTACCCACTTTCCTGCCAGATATACCCACCCCCCACAAACACTTGAGGAAAACGGTGAAATACTAGCATAAGTCTTCTGCCCAAATAAAAATCCCTTCAAATTTTCAAAAAAGAAAATTGCTTTACTACACAATGAAAAGGACCATGCCACTCCACATCACATCTGGAAGTAGAAATATGCAAGTAGTCTCTTGCGGCTATGTGGAGCCCCTGTGTTGCCAGTGAAGAAATAAGTTAGCTTGTAATAATCTAGTCAGAATTATGAACTGCAGGATCACAGATGGGAAAGGAAGAAATGCAGATCTTACTAGAAAATGAAAAACTAAGGAGGCCAGATCAATATGTTATAGCATGGCTGTCCAAATAGCAGCCTGCAAGCAGGTCCAAATGCCACTTGTATAGCCTGTGTGGTGGTGGTGGGGAATATCTGGAGGGCCACCCCCGCAAAACATGCCACCCATGCAGTGTGCACCAAAATTGGACATCATATGTTACAGGATGACCAGGATCCAAGTCAGCTGGAGGCTGCAGTGCCAAAGCCTCCAAACAAAAAGATTTTCTTCTGCTTCATTCACTTTGCAAGACTCCAAGGAGTAAACCTATCGTCATTTTTCAGCTGGACATAAGTAGAAGAAGGGATCACTCAACAGAGAAACATTGGGAGTGGGAAAAAGAAGCATTCAAAATGCAGTACCTCCACCCAAACTGGACTGGAAGTCTTTAGGAGATATCCTGCTTTCTGTGGCAGCAAGTGAAGATTTGTTTGACTTTAAAATTTAACACACAGCAACACACACTAAAAAAAGAAGGCTGCCAAATCCTGAACAACAGGGAAAGAAAGGCAGCAGAACTGTTTGTTTCACCATCGATTTCTGAATGCCTTGGCAGATGGGTAAGAATTTTAAACACACCTCTGAATTTAAGTCTGAAGTTCCACAAGTTGCAAAAAAGTATTTGAGTAAATATGGTACAAGACAAGGTTTTTTTTCCCCAATCAAAATTGGGGGGGGGAAAGTTCAGTCTTAGACTGAAGTACCGGCTTGGAGCAGGCAGTGGCTCAGCTCTGGCTTCAGCCCTAGGCCCAAGGCTGAAACTGGAGCTAAGTTGCCACCTGCCCCAGGCCAGGGGGGCTCATGCCCAGTGAAGGTGGGGTAGACCATGCACTGGGAGTAGGAGGCACCACTAGGGAGACTGTACAGTGGGGGAGGAAGTGCACACAGGAGACTCATGGCGGGGAGGGGGGAAAGCAGGGGGCATGCAGAAAGAGTACACATCCTACCCCCGTGCCACTTGCCCTCCCCCCCTGCCACTTATACCTTCGGCCCCAGCCCTGACCCAGAAGTTGTCTTGGATCAGGTAAATGCTGTAACTTAAGAATTTAAGCTTAGGAAAGAATGTGTGTAGGTGTTTATCTGCAGATTCACAGTAACACATTACTATGAACTACCAATAACCTTCAGTCTTTACCATACATTTGATTTAATATGACTTGCTTTTTCATACTGCCTGCATTCAGGAACACTCTGTATCCTCTCAGCCCCTTTTTTAAGCACATTTCCCCACCTCTTGTTACTCACTTAGCCCTACAAAACACCAATATCCCCTTTTCTGCATTAAGTGCATATACACACACTTCTTAAATAAGTATCAATAAATAGCACTAATACATAAAAGGTGAAATACATTTAAGCTTCAATGCTTGGAAACTGCTGCTCAAGCCCAACTCTAACAACAGGAAGATGTTTTCAGCACAAAAGTATTCAAATATTATGACAGAAGTCCTGAAGAAAAATCATGAAGTTGCCACAATTAGCACAGACCACCTGATTGAGAAAGCCTTGAACAGTGCATTTTCCTGAGGATCTCAATGTGATATTGTACCCCTGCTCCAGTATACATCACCTGAAGAAAGAAGATAAGATATTAAGCCATTTCCCACCCCCACTTCTCCAATCTGCAGTTATACAGTTTAATATACACAGCTTGAATCTGGATGCCTGGCTTTTCAGACTGCTAAATGTTTGGATAGATTCTTTCAGGTAAGGAATAATAAACTTTAAAATCATCTCAGCTTTGGTTTACAAAAATGTGAGTAGTAAAACTTTCAAAACATGTTTTAAGCATGTAAGCAATGACAAATATAGCTCTGTTGGCATTATAAAAATGACTTTATATAGCATTATTGACAAACTCAAGAATTCACAAGTCATGAAGCACCCTGCTTCCTTAATAGTAAGTGTAAGGGGGTTGGTGAACCTGCTGCCTTGCAGGTTGGCTTTGCTGCCTTGAAAAGCCCTGTAGCCAGTCCTCTAAACACCAACTCAGTTCTTATACCAAACAAAAAAACAAACAAACTAGCGAGCAAACAATACTTTCAGCCCTTCTCCAGGCAGTATTGTAGGCTGTAGGGCTGTGCAAAATTTCACCTGATGTTTCGTTTCGAAGCTGTTTCAATACGTTTCAAGCTCAAAACAGCGAGATTGAAACAAAACAAGGACACTCAAAACATTTCAAGTTTCGAAGCCAGGCTTACTGGCTTCAGCGCTGGTCCCAACAGGCAGCAGCAGCCTCCTGTCATCCAGCAGGCAGATCGAGGCCCGCCCGCACCCTGGGAGGGCTCCAGGGCTGTGCCAGACTCCTCCGGGTGTACAGACCCTCAATCTGCCTGCTGGATTACAGGAGGCTGCTGCTGCTGGCTGGGACAGGCGCTAGGCACAGCCCATAGCCAGTGCTGGGAAGATCCCTGCACGAGCTCATATGCCCTGGGTCCTGTACTGAAGCCGGCTCAAGGAGAGTGCAGGGCCCGGGGCAAATCAGCTCAAGTGGGGGCAGGTCCCTGCACGAGCTGATTTGCCCCAGGCCCACCTGCTGCTGGCCCCAGCCAGAAGCGCCAGCCTCCTGTGATCTGGGAGGCAGGTCGGGGCCCCCTTGCCCCCAGAAGCAATCTGGCACAGCCCCTGCAGCCCTCCCAGGGGTGCAGATAGCTCCGATCTGCCTGCTGGATGAAAGAAGGCTGGTGCTGCCAGCTGAGTGCACCCCGTGCTGGGAAGACTGGTGTTGCTGCTGGCTCCAGCTGGCAGCACCAGCGCCCTCTCATCCAGCCGGCAGATCAGAGCTGCCCACACCCCCGGAAGGGCTGTAGGGGCTGTGCCAGACTGCTCCTGGGGGTGCGGGGGCCCCCAATCTGCCTCCCAAATCACAGGAGGCTGGCGCTGCTGGCTGGGGCCAGCAGCAGCACCAATCTTCCCAGCACTGGATGGGCAAAATGTTGAAACAGCAAAAGAGTTTTGATTAAACGAAACAAAACAGTGATTTCAAAACGAAGCAAAACTCAAAATGAAACACTGTTCTGTCGAATCATCGAAACGGAAGTCAAGTCAGAACGATGCTGTTTCACTTAGCCCTAGCAGCCTGGCCCCTTTCTTATAGCAAGCTTATCTAGGTTGCAGTCCACCTCCTGGCCACAAACTAGTCCTTCCCCCAGCTCACCTCTCTCTACTAATGGGACAGCCCCTCAATAGCTAATCACCCACAGC
This sequence comes from Crocodylus porosus, assembly GCF_001723895.1. Taxonomy (NCBI): domain Eukaryota; kingdom Metazoa; phylum Chordata; order Crocodylia; family Crocodylidae; genus Crocodylus; species Crocodylus porosus. The sequence continues at coordinate 15,914,001 of NW_017728928.1, forward strand.
TGGGCTTCTACAACAGGGCTGTCTGCTCCCTCTTAAAGGATAGACCATGCTGTTGCAATGCATTTCTTTAAAACTTATTTGGGGTTCTATTTAGTTGCTATAAGGGCTCATGAACCTGATTATTCTTTTTATATTTCCCAGCTATTTTTGCTATCAGAAACTTAAAACTCCCTTTAAAGAAAAAGGAAAGCTGAGAAACATGATTCCAGAATCTGAGGTTTTTAGAAAAAGAAAACACAAGTTATCACAGGAATCTATGCTAAATATTGGAATCTGATTTAAAAATAAGCACTGCAAACCACTAAACACTGGGGTATGAGGGTCTGTCTCCCTTGCATTGTTAGATCCAACTGTAACTGAAGTTTGTCCTAAACATGAGTTTCACCTGCACACAAAAATCTCTAGATCAAGCTAAGTTAAGCTTGAGCTAGCTGGCCTTTTGTCAAGAGAAGTGGGGTTTGGGAAAACTCAAATTCCCAAATCATCAATAAATATTTAGAGTATTTCTGTCTAGGAACGCCCATGCCATGAGACAATTGCATTTCTGCTCTATTTTACACCTGCTGTATTGCAAGAGACATTACAGCAGTTTGTAAAGGTCCCATACATTGGTTAACGGATATCTAGCAAGTTACCTAAAGCAGCAGTATGCACGCAGATCAATCTGTTTTTCCTATGACTTTATTTTATCTAGAAAGGGAAAAAAGGAGAGGAAGATGGAGAAAGTGAGCTTCCTTCTGAATGATATTTGAAAATTTTATCCAAGTCAGTGCATTTTGTTCCAGTCTGGACACATCTACACATGCATATTAATGCATAGCAATAAACTCCAGCACATACGATGCCACACACACTGAGCCAGCCCCAGCTGGCAGGGAGGTGAGGGGAGGTCAACCTGCCAGCCTGGGGCTGCTCCAACCTGGATCAACATGCTGTAGAGGGGCTGGCTGGGGTGTGACAGTGCTTCAGTACAGGGATAGCCAGCAGGCAGCCCCCACACTGAAGCATCCTCATGCCCCAGTCAGTCAGGTCATCATCTACACCCGCATTGCTGCACATGAAAAAACTGCAGCAGGATAGTACTAGTATTTGTAAGTGCTAACCTGCTGCAGTGTTTATTAATTTCCCGCAGCCTAATAGGGCCACATGTGTAGATGCTGAGACTTTTACTGCAGAGCTAAGTAGGCAACTCTGCAGTAAACATCTTGTGTAGATACGTCCTCTGCACCGTGACTAAGAATTAGCAGAGTTCCAAGACAAAATGCAGGTTTTCCAATGTTCCGTGGAAACCACCACACTGTATTTCGCTTTCCTTCTTCCAAGACTCCCACCATTGTTTTTTAGGCTGCAGTAGGCACTTGGGAATGAAGGCTGCTGGCAGACGTTAAAAAAAAAAAAAAGTACTCTACTGGATGAAGCAGTGCATTACTTCAATTCAGCCCCACAGCATCTGTACAGATTGGGCAATTCAGCAGGGCTTTTTGGCCCTTTTAGCTAAAGTTGATTCAATTAGTTAAAGTGCCAAAAAAGCCTCACTAAAGCACCCGATCTTTATAGATGTTGGGTAAGCTGGGTCCAGCTAAGGCACTGCCTGTGCTGGGCATGTGCGGGGCTCAGTGCATTGATGTGCCGAGTTTCAGGTAAAGTGCCATGTGGGAGGGGAGGGGGGTGTTAATGACTGCAAGCAGCCTAAAAGAAATGGAACATACAGAGGTGGGTATTAACATCAGTGGAAGTTGAAGATGATCATTTATAAGAATAGGCTCAAAGCTGTCCATTCTCAAGTGGGCTCTGCCATTTCCATAAAGCAGTGGTTCTCTCTACCTTTTTAGAGTTAAGGACACCCTGGATAGCTTTGAGGCACCCCTTGGGAAATGCCAGCTTTAGTTGTTTTTTTTTTTACTACAGAAAATAATAGAGCAGTGTTTTTGTTGCAAAGAACTCAGAAAGACCACAACAAGGGATTTCTATTTGAAATCACTAGGTTTATCTTGTAAATCATGTTTGTAAGTCTAACTGAGCTAACATTGTGTGGCACACTGCAGCACTCTTTAAAGAATCTCAAGGCACCCCAGGGTACCACAGCACACTGTTTGAGAATCACTGCCCTAAGGCAGTTATACATTTATAGGACTTATTTTTACACCTTGTAAGCTATCCCTTTTCTGTCATCTGGTTCCAGGGAAAAGCATGGTACAAAAGAATGCAAGGTTCAGAGAGAAAGGACAGCAGATTCTTCTACACCTGACCTAGCACTGGACACAGCCAGTACTCCAGAATAAAAGTAACATAATTCTCAGCAAGTTACATGTTGACAAGCAGCACAAAAGGAAATTTAGGAGTAGTTACATTTTCAAAATATTAGATCAGTTTTTTATATGCTCTTTGCAAGAAAATTAATGAAGATTTATGGCTTTTTTTTGCTGGTTAGAGACTCAGGCCACATACAGGTGTTATATTTCTACCACAAGAATCTCTCTTTCCCAGTAGAAATTGCCAGCATACAAGCATTCATTCACTTTCTCCTGGAAGAAACACAAACCCCCAGAGAGAAAGATCATCCGGAAGATGTGTAAAAGATCTCCGCTGTGGGAGAGTTTCTCTCACTAGAAAGACACGTATACATCTTTGTTTGACTCGTCCATGACTGGACGGCCTCGAGCAGTAGAGTCCCCCTCCGAATCACAGAGGAGTTGAGCTGCCACTCCCTCCTCGAGTCTTCTTGAGAATAGGATGTCCCTGGTTTGGGGAATGGGCAAAAGGCCACTGGCCCACTGCTCCCTCCACTCTGTTCCCAGAAACCAGGAGCAAAATGGCAGAGCTACTGCCTGTATGTCCCTGCCTACTCCCCAGAGCAGGGGCAACCCAATCTAGGGAATAATCTGGGGCCATTGCCCCACTCCTCACTCCAATCTGGCAGGGGAAGGAGCAGTGGGACAATGCTTCCCGCACTCCCCCAAACTAAGGTAACTGTGGGTCTGGGGAGGTGCAGGGAGTCTTTCCCCACTGCCACCAGAATGGTCTGAGAAAGGGGGCGGGGGCAGGAAGGGGAGAGGGGGCAGCTACAGGCTGGATGATAAAGATAGCAGTGGAAAAACCTCACTGAGATACCTCCGTTTTTCCTGTTCTCTCTCTAAGCCAGACTGTGGTCTCTCATCAATAACTATAAAAGGTAATTATACGTAAAAGCCATTTAAGACATAGTGAATGTTCTACCTTCAGTAGAACAGAGAAGATAAACAGTGCTGCTAGAAATATTAAGCATAACAAGATAGAGATTGTCCACAATGCTGCTTCATTATTTTAAGTAAAAGACAGAATGATAAACTGTGCAAGATTCACTAACTAAAGCATTCACAGATCACTACTATTTCTCTGCAGTATTAGCCTTTTTTCAGACGAAAGAAAAATCGAGGACACTGTCAGATCTAAATAGGCAATAGGTTTATGCATCTGTGGTCAACAGATTTAATCTCTCTGCACTGTATGAACCTGGCTAGGAAAAGTTTCTCAGCACAAGATTATTGACTCAATGTATTTTTTCAATATTTGATGTACATTCAACAGCAACGTCAAATCTGAACATCTCTCTTCCACTGTTCTGCAAGGTCAGTGATTAAAGCTGACCTTCTATAATATCATATTGACAATCAAAATTATAGTGAAAATACCTCAAGTCCCACATAATATTTTAAGGGTAATTACAGTTCCTTTCTAATTATGGGTAGCTTTTCACATCTACTTTTAATGAGAAAAAAGTTGTTAGAGTAAAATTCACAATAGGAAATCTGTTATAAATCATGCAAACATTAATTTTGAAAGGCTTAAGCCATAAGCAAAATTTATCCAAGATGAAACCCAGCACCCCAGGCCAGCAACCTTTTTAAATTTGATTTTGCTGTTTATAAATTCGAACATACATTATTCATCTTTGTGATTACAAGCTTCCCATTCATGCATAACAAAACGTAATTTGTTTTAAGGAGGGAAAAACAAGGTTTCCTGCCAGTCCTTTTTTCCTCCTCAAATTTTAAAAACAAAGACATCACTTAAAGAATTCAATTGCCATCTTTTCAATAATGTATCGCTTTAGGAAAATGCAAGAAGAATGAGTACTCCAAAGACCCTGCATTTGCATCTGCTGATATATGAACATGTAAATGTGATAGCTTTCTCCACAGACAGCTAGTTAGACAAGCAACATCCTATAGAAGTGCAAGAGCTAGATTTTTTTTACATTTTTGCATACATCAATTGTCAGAGGTGGATCAAGGATGGCGGTGCAGTGGTGCGGTTGCATTCCCCTCCCGCAACTTTTGATTCCTGGTCCACCAAAAGTTTAAAATCAACGGTCTGGTAGCAGCAGCAGCATTTTTATTCAGGCAGCAGTGATAAATCAATTTACTTCATGGCTCATAATCTACCTGCTTCTTTCTACATTCTTTTATTCCACAGGTGTTAATGACCTTATCTCCTTTTTAATGGTCTTAATATTCAACTAATCAAAAGAAAGCTAGCCTTTCATCTGCAATTTTGCTGTGTGTTAGCTGCTCCTGGTAATGTAGCTCCTGTTTCACAGCCCTGCAGACTGGTTTTAACTCTAGCTAAAAACATTAACTCAGGTCTGGAAACAACTTTCAGTGAAACACTGGATAATCTGTCAAGATGTTCCAAAAGGCTAGAATTAATTTTACGAATCTGAAAGAGATGTCCATTTAATTCTAACGACTACAAGACTAAAGAAACAACATACTTTGATTATTTTTGTCCAGTCTGTTGTGATTTCCTTTTATACTTAATACAGAATATAGCAAACTAAATCAACCAAACCAACCATATTAAACCAACAAATGTATGTTTGTTCTTGCTCTGATCTTAAACTGAATAATATAACTGTTTTCTCCTAGCTTATCAGTAATGCTTCTAGTTTCTTTTTAAGTTGATAAAAATATACATTGTATTATATATGATGGTGCACTACACCATCTGCATTCCTCTTTTTTAAAATTTTAGATCCTCCCATGCCACTTGTGCAGTCCAACTGGTCTGTATTGTTAGAAAGCTGTACGTATAGTGAAATAAGGAAGAAAGCTCCTTTCATTGCAACATGGAAGGAGTAAGATCTGTTACCTACAACATTTTCTTCAAGACGCTAAGCAGTGATCCTCTTTGATGATTCAAAAGTTTGTCAATATTTTGGAAATTATTCTGTTCTTTGGAACATTAAAGAAAGAACTTACTCCTCTTTCAAACAATAAAACACGTTCCTTAACATTTGTAGAAAACCAAATCTAAGTTCAGTAAAAGCCCTGTTATCTGGCATTTTACTAACCATCATTTTAATTAACTGGAATTACTGGATGGCCAACCAGACATGGGGGGATTGTTGGGGGAAAACTCGCACATGGCAGCTGCTGCCAACACCCACCACCCTGTCCTGTCACCACCCTGCGT
>NW_017728928.1:15919554-15964776 GCF_001723895.1 Crocodylus porosus
TATATATATATATATATAAAAAACTCGTGCAAAGTGTTTACAGAACAGAGACAGAACCTAAGATGGGGGCAGGTAGGAATTATGAATTGTATTCATAGAAGAGACATGACAAATATAAAACTTGGTTATGATTAAGTTTCCCCAGATTCTGGACTTTGCCAGTGAGCTGGACCTGTTCTTTATGAAACATTTTTGTCCAAGTGAAGCTAAGAGAGACCACTGGAATACCCACACAGACAGCAACAGAGTGCTATAACTGAGCAAGCCACAGAGTGTCCTTGAAGGACCTGAAGCGCGGGTGTCTGTCCCGGGGAGCCGAGCAATAAACAGGGCTCACCTACATCTCCCGACAAGAGGCACACGAGGCAGAAGGAGGAGCCCGCGCAGCTCGTCAGCCGCCTGTGTATCAGATTACGCCCAGCCAGTGATGTCATGGGGGGCCGGCGGCGGTAAAAACGACAGCTGCAGCTGCAAAAGGGGCAGATGGCTCCAGCGAGGAGCAACGCCCAGCCCCGCTGACGAGGGAAGCGGCTGTGAATAACAGGGTGGCAGGAGAGCCAGCAGGGGCTCCAACGGAGCAAGGACGGACCCCGCAGCTGGAAGCAGCCCTGGACATCGCGGGTATTGAAGGCACGGCTACAAGAGATGCGCTGGACCAAAACCCGGAGGGCAGCGCAACCCACACGTGGGGTGCCGGAGACACGGCATGCAGAAGTGGCCGCACTAGACAGGAGAGACTCCAGGAGAGCCCTAAAGGGGTACAGCCGGGGCGGGCATCGCCAAGTTCCAAGGCAGCAAGTCGGAGGAGGGACCGGGAAGGCAAGGGGCCAAGGATGGGCCAGGAGGGAACCGAAAAGGGTTCGGAATAAGCTGCTCAGCAAGGGGAGTAGCTGAGCAGGTAACTTTTCCTTTTGAAGTTTGAGTTACTGGGTAACCCTGGCTGAAGGGGCACAGCTGGGGCAAATGCCCTTATAAAGTAAGGTTAATGGGATCTCGGTGAGACCAGAGTCTGTACGGGAAGTCCCGCTCGGTGCAGAATGGGGAGTAGGCTAGGAGGGCCGTGGGTCAAGCTGGCTGGTGATCACCATGGCAGGGGTAATGGCCATTTAGGGGCAGACCAGAGGGTGTCATTCTACGGCTGGGGGAACAAGGACTGACGGAGGAAGGACACACTAAAGGTGGCGTGAGGCCGGGGTGCAGAGATGGTGGAGCCCCGTGAAGTGACCATCAGGGGATCCTGGGCCATGGAGTGTACCGTGAACGGTACACAGTACACGGAGTGTTCCGTGAACCAACCATTAATACTGAGGAACACCAAGTCGTGGCGGGCGAGAAAGAGGTCAAGGGCACAGGGAAAAGAGAACTGCTCCAACACCTATGAGACCCCCACAGGTGTGTGACATCTACCTACAGGACCAGAACTGCCCGAGAGCGGGTAATCGAAGCCTGGCGGTCACAGTGTCAAGGGAAAAATTTGTCCAAAAAAAGTACAAATGTTAATTTGGATCTTTCCAGGGACTTTTAAAAAAAAAAAAAAAAAAAAAGACAACCATTAAAAGAGAAAAAAGATAAAATTAATGATTTCTCTGGAACTCAGAAACAGTGTAGCACTGCATCCATCCTGGATTCTTCTCAACCCCAACAACTGTATCCCAAATCCCATTATCCGTAACTGAGTGGGTGCTTTTTGTAAACCACCTCCGAACCCAAAAGCAACATCATTGTGCAGGGTCTCCGATATATTCTTATTAGTGTTGCAGTCCCCCCAACCCCCACCCCACCCTTTCCCCACTTTCCACCCTCTCGCCCCCAGGCTTAGTTGGCTGCATTTTTTCATATGAAACTTACTTACGCTCCCACGCCTACCCCTACCCTCTTACTATGTACCCCCTTGCTCAGGTCCTCTGTATTTCCTTCTGCCTTGAACTTTGCAAACTTGAACTTTAACATTTCTTTTAAACTTCAAGAAGACTTTGTATGAAAAAAAAAAAAGACAGATGAGATTCAGAGTTGTGAAGCTGACTACACAAGATAGCTTGATATTTCATTGTTTCTTCTTTTAGCTTTTTAGCAAGTTTTATTGATCTAGTGTATACTTATTCAACATGGCATTTAAAAAGAATATTTTCAACACGTGTGAGCATGCATGTGTATGAGTACATGCATTTTACATACAATGAACCATGTTTAAAGCATAGTTATAAAGTAAGGTATTGAGATACTAGAAAATTAGTTTTGGGATTATCCGTGCAATGTTGCCTAGTCACTGTACCTAGATGTTATAGAAAGGACTGAGCAACATAACACAGTCCTTTCAGCACAACACTATCAGAAATGCTGCAATAGCTGTACCTGGTTTCCAAATAAGCAGACCTAAAGTATAGATAAAGTGGGATACACAGAACTGTTTAAAGGAAAGGGAACATGCCAAAGACAACATTAAGCTTCTCAAGAAGATCTCCAGGGGGAAAAAAAAGCAGCAATAAAATATCCATATATACCAAGGGACAAAAAAATACTAAGAAATGTGGGAAAAGACAAAAAAGGCAATACATAGATAACACCAACAAAGCACTTGAAGGAGATGATAGTAAAAACTGTCAAACCAGCAAGGTTCCAACTGGTAAGTTTGTAACAGTCAGCAGGAACACTAAAGATAAAACAATAAAGATCTAAACCACAAGAAATAATAATAATAATAATAATACAAAAAACAGCAATATTCAGAACACTTTTACAAGATACTAAACTTTCAGACAATACTAAGCAGACCAACCTCACAAGTTACCGATATTGACAAAGAAATCAAATATCCAAAAATTGGATTTAAGAACATATCAAAATCACAAACAACAGTGAAAGAAGATAAAGCTGTTAAAACCTAGAAAAGCAGCAAGTGTAGACAAAATGGTTAGGCAATGTTTAACACGCTAATGATGACAAACACAAAATCACCAAATAATAAAATCACCAAACAATAAAAATTGCTGTCATTTTCAACAAACATGAAATTAGGAAAAGCCTCCAAAACAAATGGAGAATGGTTTAAAAAAACCCTCATTTTAAATTATTGCAATAAATGGTGGATAACTGGTGAAGTCTTTTATTCCTTTTAATGACATGCAAATTCTCCAGCAGCATTATTTCCAGCTAAAACGGCTGAATTTTGACCCTGAAGATCATAAGACGGCTAGATTTCATCCAACAAATAATAATTGGAGAGATTACTGAATGGCAAAACTGATCAAACTTTATAGATTGTATGAATGAATCTAACAACCCCATCATCTTGAAGCAGTATGGTGTGCCAATGAAAATACTGAAATTGTCAAGGGGGGAGTGCAGTAAACATAGATGTGAAATGATGGTTAAACTTTGATACTGATTTGAAACAGTGAGTAATTCTTTAATCTCTCTTGTTTCATAGCTTTTCTCATAAGTAAATAAGAACATAGCACAAGCACTGCATGATTTAACTATACAGTAGAAGATTTAAATATTGCTAATGACAAGGCTCTTTGGTGACAGCTGCATCAACAATCAACTGATTGTCAAGCACCCCAAAGCCATGGTTAATAATTAGTTATGAATAAACTAATCTAATGAGAACCTCAGCAACTTCCAACTCAATTGTTATATTAGAAGGCAAAAACAGAACAAGGACCGAGTCACAGTTTATATATACTGATAGTAACCTGAAGCCAGATAGTATAATCACAAAGAAAGATTGACAAGAATTGGCAGAAGAGCAGATGATATTCATCAGCTTAAACATGATACAGACAGTAAAAACCTGCAATTTACAGAGCAAACTATGAACCTTCAGTTCAAATACTATTTCCATTTTACCTTATGGATATGAAAGCGGGAAATTCACAGGTGTATAGAAAGATTTATACACCTGCTTTCAACAGCAAATGTCTAGTTCAAGAAAATTTTAGGTATGTAGTAGAATTAATTCAACAGCTCTTTATCTTCAAAGTTACCCAGAAAAAAAAGGAAATCTGTCTGACATACATTAAGAATGAGACTAGAGCATTTTCCATGGAAGCTATATTACTGTACTTACTTGAATACAGGACAACCTTGAATACAAGATGACCCTCACAATAATTAGATTCTATATATGAAAAATGTATAAATTTATTATAATTTTCCAGGAACAGAATCTAATTATTGGAGATCTACCTTGAATTTGTCCCCCTCCCACTGCTACAGCAAGGAAAATAAATCTGGTTTGTAAGGCCCTTGCCCGCTCCTCCAACTTCTTCCCCCCGCGGCTCCTTCTCCCCCTTACTGTCAGACTTTGCTCTCCCTAGAATGAATGAATTTTTTTCTGGAAATTTTTTTCATTTTCCAGGTCAAATTAGCCATATCAGTTCTGAATGCTTTTGATTGAGCAAAACTCAATTGTTCAAACACCATATGTGGTGCTGCAACTGGCAAGTATCCTCCACCCCAGACTTTTCAGCCTGGGGCTTCACTTGCTTCCAAATCCACCAGCAGGCATCCTACGTGCAGACCCAAGTGTGGAGGCTTGGGATTCAGATGCCCCCAAGCCTCGCTTGCCCTCAGCCAACAGCAGCAAGAGCAAGCTAGCTAGGGAGGAGTCCCTCATTTCCATAAAGTAGGCATGTAGCCAAGAAACTTTATGCATGATATTAGTCCAAAACCAAAAAAGCTTGTGATTCACCATGTTGCTCATTGCTCTGGGCCCCAGCAAAGTCACAGCATTTCAAGCCACGGTGATCCCACAGTTCAGCACAGCTCAATATGTGTGCGCTCCAAAAAGGATCCATGTGCTAATTGGCGCCCCATTCATGACTGGAACCAGATGTTCTCATCACGGGTCCTAGGATCCTCCAAAAATGTATGTGTAGATGAGGCGCAGGGTAACCTGGTCTGGCTCCATCTACCTCACGGAGTTTGGGGCCACACTAATCATATGGAACAGGTTAAGGGGAGGGCAGACAACAGAAAAATTCTGGGTAAGCTGTTCAGGCCTCCATTTGGTGATATTTGCCAGACATTTAAGGTTGGTGAAGAAACAGGAATCACCGGAAATGCGAAAGAAAAACACAGCTAAGCTATGGGAGTGAAGAGGAAGTCAAAATGTAATGGGGCTCACCAAGACTTGAAAAAGAGTCTGGGCTAAAGTGGACTGGGCACAATCCATTGTGAGAGTGTCTGATCTTACTCTGACCTCTCCGAGTGCTGGCCTGGCGCTGCAATACCTCCAGACCTGGTCCCTCTCAGGGGAGCAGCTGCCCCCCACCTTTTCTTAAGGGCCAGACAAAAAGCACGTTTGCCCATTATGTGCCATGTGTTTTATAGTCATGCTCAGTGTTGGCTGCAATCAACTTTACAGTTGGTTTCCATTACTGAGCACATGCTGCTTTTAGCAGCAGTTTAGTGCTAGACAATGTATCTAATGAGGTGTCCCTGTATGTGAATACAAGGCAAGGGGCTTTCCCCACCATGCTGATTGGGGGGAAAAACACCTTGCCTTGTAAATACAGCATTAGACTAGGGCTGCATGAAGCGCTGGTCCCTGATTTTTATCAAATTTTATATGATGAATTTAAAAACGTTTTATCTTTGTAGCTGTACCCAAAACACAAAAATCACTCAATCAGTTATACAGTATAGTGATTTGCTTATAAGTGGATGGTTTCTGGTAGCTGGCAAGATGACAAGTGAAATGTGGATGAGAAAAGGAGATGGATGAGAACAGCAAAAATGTAACCTGCCATCTGCTGTGAATGTGAACTGTCTGGATACCATCACAGACTGTTAGACAGCTTTCACAAAGGCAACAGACTCTTCTGCTGAAAATAAATTAGTTTCCATATGACAAGATAACTTTAAATTCTACATGAGGCCTCAGAAGAGGTGTCTGCTGTCAGGGATAACTGACCACATTCATTTTCTGGTGCAAAACAAATGCAGGGGGGGAAAAAAAAAAAAAAAAAAAAAAACTTTAAAAAAAAAAAGCAGAAGGAACAAAGCTAATGTTCGAACCTATGCAAGAAATCACAGTAATAGGCAAAAATTACATCATAAAAATGTTTCTTAAGGTCTGAAAAAGAGAGAAAAATAAAGAATGCCTATCTACACTTGGATTTCTCAGGTATTCCCTTCACTGCATCACTCATTGCAATTAGTTGTTAACATAACCAGCTTCATCACATTCCTCTTCCAAAACTGCAGAAGTCCTATATCTACTCTGACAGCCCCCCAAATCGTACCGACACCATTCACAATAGGTTACTATGCAATTATGAGGATAAGGATCAACACTGATAGCATAACTCCGTCGTGAATTTTTTTCTGTCGGCTTTCACCGAGTTTGGATCATCATACAAGCGCACGTAAGCATTATTCCCACACATCGTTCACGAATGATGTTTTTTCTGTTCTATCAGGTGGCCTAGAAAACACTAAGTCTTCCTGAAGGTAAAGGTACCAAAACCAGTGACTTCATCCCTACCAAGAAACTTCACTAAGGTGAAATTTATCCTAGTGCTGAATGCACAATTAATTCCAATCAGTGCCCTATTTTTAGAGCTTAAAAGCAGAACTGAAGTCATAGGGTACTGGCCTGGATATAATTTTCTCCAGGAATATCCTTATCTAAACCTTAAAAAGGCACTCAGGACTATGAAGTAGATTATAAAATGTACATGGCTACAAAAAATCTCTGAGCCTTTGCTCCTAAACTTGGTAGCTACGTATGGAGTGTGAGGAGGGGGAAGCACTGTATTATGGAGAATACCATTCTCTTTCCTTTAAATATGCTCCCTCATTCTGCTTTTGTTGCCTCATTCTACAGGTAAAAATACACATCGTACTGTAGTGAGATGTACTCGAGACATTTACATGGTCCTCTTAAGGCATGTCAAAACTACAGCTGAAACTTTGATATCAGCACAAGCAGCATACCTCAGCTAGTTTTAATCTAGTTAGCGCCGGTAACACTAGCAGTAAAGACGTTATAGGAGGCGCTTTCGCATAGGTTAGCAGCTGAAGTATGTACGTCCTTGTGGGCTTGTACCTGAGTGGCTGGCCCACCCTGAAACACCTTCTGCCAAGGTTTCATTGCTGTTATCCATACTAGCTACATCCAAATTAACTTGGATATACCTACCAGTTATAGTGCAGCATGATGTCTGTGACACGTCCTTGATGGAGAGGGGCAAATTGGACCTCCAGCTTTAACAGAAAAATGTGAATTTTGCCCATAATATCCCTTTTGCCACATGTGTGTCCATACAACTTTCCCTATTCCATATAGTAAGATCTACTCCAGTACAGTTATTAGAAAAGACTTTGTGTTGGCAATATCTCTGTTAGCTAGGGAACTTTATCCGTCTTTAAATGACAGCAGTTGAGGCTAGGTGTCCTGAGCATTGTTCAACAGTTTATTGGATTTGGCCTGTGGATGTAAGACTTTGCTAGTGTTTGGCAATTAGGGCTTCCCCATGGTACAGGCAGGAACTTCTTCCATGCTGCAATGAGGAGAAGCAATGGCATTCAAAACTTCACCTGGAATGTGGCAGGGAGAAGTGTCAGTGGTGGGAGTTTCCCCATTTGTTACAGCGATGGCAGCAGCCACCAGATCTTAGCACCCGCCTGCCCCTGACCCTAAGCGAGGCCATTCCAGCCTGCGGCTGGAAAAAAAGGTTGCTGACTGCTGGTTTATTTTATACTGTCTTGGTAGCCCCAAGTGCTGATCTACTCATTTTTCACATGATACCTAATGAGACTGTCTCTCATCAAGAATCTAAGGACAAAACAAACACCAGTGATGAGACAATACGAGCAGTTAAATAAGAATTTATTCCTCACCATCCACGCTTTCATTTACATAAGAGCAGAACTGACTGGAGAGAGAGAAAAAAATCATCAGAACAGAAGAGATCAACCAAAACAAGGACCTTATCAGAAGGGGAAAAACTAGACACCCTCTCTCTGCCACCTCTTAGTTAAGAGCAAGTGTGGAAAGAATCACTTAAAAATCAAAACATGGGGGAAAATAACTGTTGTATTTTTGGTTTGCATGGATCTGTACAAAGAGACTGTGGACTTTGGGGCAAGGGGACACTGAGGTCAGGGGAAAGATAAGCAGCACAGGCTGTTAACACTGGCTGAAAACACTTCGGCTCCAAGAATTAGTGAGATGAATGAAAAACTAATATACTGTAGCAGTCTACATGACCACCCCCAGTGCTAAGGAAAATTCACTGCTAAATAGATACAGTATTTGCAAATAAATAACTCTTCCTAGGTCAGTGCCTTCCTAGGCAAGTTCACTTACTGCCCACCCTCTCAAATTATTCACTGAACATGTTTAATTATTCCAAGCACTGGCATAAATACATTTGATGTGCATCCATTTTCTCACTCAGTACATCTCCACTTACATCTCCTGAAAATTGACAGGAAGCAGCATAGTGCAACCCTCAAACTAATTATCAGTTCTGAATAATCCTCCTACTTTCCGATATAACTTATAAAGACCCTTTTTTGTTTATTATAAATTTGAAGTAACAAATTGTTATGGCATTGTGCTTTTAAAAGCACAGAAAAAAGCACATGAAAAAAAAGAGAGGAAACATGTAAAGTGCAGTTCAAAAAACAGGGCTTCTGGATTTGATGGCATCATCCAGAATTCACTGGAGTATCTGATGGAGCTGCCAGCAACCACTTTAGCACCATTTTCATCCTTCAGTAGTTCTTATAAGTACTGATTTGACCAATTTGCATTGCAAAAATCCTCCCTGGATGGGGTCCAGTGTCCATGTTATTCTGTACTTACATTTCCACTCTGAACAACTTTGAGAAACTGGTATGATCATAATTGCTACATCCATGGCTGTATACTTCACCTTGCATTACTTTCCCAATTCATACTGAGGCTGTATCAAGTACTGTGAGCCTGTCACCAAATGTTCTGAGATTCAGTGTAGTGGAGCATCCCTTTTGCTAATCAGTGACAGTTGATAGAGGTTCTCCAGGTCAAAGGTGACCACTAGAATTTGGATAAAATATTCTACCCAACTAAGTCCTTCTAAATACCAGGTATTTTTCATGACATGAAACATTTCTTTAGCTGACTTTAAATCACGGATCCTCAAAGTAATGTGCTTAGAAGCTAACCTACTAGTAACTTGCACCTCTTGAGATTTTAATAATATTTCTGGGTGCTATATATCTTACATCTGGTTCTTCCTCCCCTGGGTGGTACATGATTCTGGAGTAATTCCAGTTTGTGTGTCCCTGTTGAAGTTCAAATTTATTTATCCAACTATACGGTACCTCTCACTTTGAGTTTTTGCTAGTCAGATTTCCTTGGACACAATTAAAAATCAGAACTAAATCTAATGCAAAAACTACTCGGTTCAACCCAATCAAAACTTTAGAGAGACAGTAAGCTATGATCCAACAACTTTTGCTACGTTTATAAGAACCACTCAAATAACTTTCCACTATAAACTAAATCAGATCGTGAAAAAGGTTGTAACATCTCCTCTACAGAACATGCAACAAAACAAAACTTTACTTTGCACATTATGAAATCTAAGCATTTCAGTAATCTATACATTTTGACAGGTGCCTTAAGCGCATCATTCACCTATAAAATAACACTTGCTAGAGCTGGTTGAAGAATTTCCCAAAAGAGCAGCATTCCATCAGAAAATACCAGTTTGATAAAACTGAAGTATTCTGCAGGTTAAATCCATTTCATCAAGACTACTGAAAAATCAGATGGGGCACCTAACCGGTTACCTTCCACCCTGGTTGACCAGGGTTCTAGGGCTCCTAAATGGGGACCAGCATGATGGAATTACAAAAAGAAGTGATCCAGATCTGGACTGCCAATAAAAGATGATTTGGTTTATTCTTCATCCAAGTTTCTTTAACTGAAAAAATTTTTATAGATCCAGCCTACAAACATTTTCCAACCATGATTAGTATATGGTCTGGAACACTTTGATGCTCAGTCTCCAAAGCCAGTTAATATCAAGAGGAAATGTTCTGCCCTTCTCAGCTTCCACTTACCTTGTCAATGTGTGGGTGCCAGTACTCATCATGGGCTGTCTTGGCCTCAGTGTTATTTATTCTTGAGAAGAAAGTTGGCTTCGTCAGATACATGGAAGAAGAGCTGATACCAAATGCCTGAGCAATTCTGTGCTGAATCCTCTGCCTTATATCACTGAACAGAAAAATATGACAAACACTTTAAACACAGGGAAAGACACTGCACTATGGTACAGACCCAATAAGAACCACAAAATGACATTATCTATATTCCTTCTTTCACATTCTGTTCCATCTTCTGTCATTTCTTTCCCAACCTAAACTTCATCATAAAATTTACCTCTGAAAATTAATTTCAGGAAATCTGTAGCTTTATTCTCTTTGCCTTAACAGTATCAGACCTATAACAACCCTTCACCTCTGGATTCTTCCCTATCTTGTTATTCTCAAAAGCTAAAAACCACCACCTTTTCCCCAGGGTTTTAATTTTAAATTCCCTAGTGAAAGTACTGTGGCCTCAGTCTCTTTGCAAAATGTCATGCACACTGACATATTTAATAAATAGCGCAAAATTAAACAGAAAATATTTGATAGATATCCTTTTAGCCTGAAGCAAATGAGGAAGTTGAGTCTTTGTCTTTAGAAAGGTTAAATCTTGAGAGAAATATTTAGGAAGCCACAACGAGAGAAACTAAGTGTTGAGCTGGAAAGGTTGTAGAATAAAATAAACAGAAGCAAGGTATGGATTAATTCACAGAATATGGCAGAATTGTCCTTAGATAAGCTTGCATGGAGGCTAGAAAATAGTGCAGGCCTCAGTACTAAAAGCTATCTAATCTGAGACAAAACATGAAATCTTTGCATTTGCTTGGACACTAAGGCTGTATCCAACATACATACATAGTTCTGACCAGTGTGGGAGGGAGGGAGCGAGGGACCCACAAGACAAATTTTAAACTCTGTTTTAAGGTAGATAAATATGGTGCTACATCTAACTGCTGGAAGATAGAAAGGATGAAGAACAGGAAAGATCAGTCTGAATATAACCTGCAGAAATATTTTTCCCCTTAGCATCCACTGTGCCACTACGTGATAAAGAACGCTGGGGTAGATGGCCCTGCAGTCTGATCGAGTCTGGCAGCTCTTATATTCTTATGCAAGCCTGTGAGAGATCTACATGCCTCCTGCAAAAGCTCAGAAAGCACTTTGTCACTCACTTAGCATCAACTACATGTGGCTTATACTGAATATATCTGACTAAACAGGAAAGAAAGATGTTATTTCCAAGCTTTCCAACTAGAATATTTTGAAAAGAAACATTGGTAAAGCTCAACTATGTTAAAAGTCTTTGTCAGTCTCAGTCTCTGAAACTAGGATTTCACACACACAATAAAAATATGCTATGAACGCTTAGGGAAACAAATAGTACAATTAACATTTTCCATTAAAAGAGATGTTCTAAAACTGCTAAATTGCTTTGAAAACCTCACCCAAAATATTTTTGCTCTGGTTCTTCTGTCCCTTATGCAACTTTTTAGGAAGCACACAACAGCAGAAGCTTTTTATTTATTTTTAAACACAGAAAGGATATATTTCATATCACAGGGATGTCACAAATCCAGCCCATGGACTGTCATCCAACTTCTGGTCCCAAGCTGACCCACACACCACACATGGTACACCCTGGACCAGCCCCACACGCAGGTTCTGGGACACACCCTGCATGCAGCACCCACTCTGGACCAGTATGGGACCACACCCCCAGCTTGCCAGATTGTGTCTGTGGTGCCTGCTCTGGTCAGTTCAGGCCACAAGCCACCCACTGGTCCAGGGCAGGTGCCACATGCAGATCAGGTCCCAGAGCAGATGCTGCATGTGGCACAGTCCCAGACCAGGTAGAGCAGACTCTGGATCCAGCAAGTGGTGACAGGAGCGAGGAGGGCTGTCTATCGGTCGCCAGTATGCAATTCGCATCCACGACTGGCCAGAGCAGGCACCACCGGGGCTGAATCTGGCATGTGGGGGAAGTCCATGGGCCTGATGCAGCCCATAGGCCAGTCCCTTGCTATTCATCAGGGCCATGAACCCACAGGATCAGATGAATTTGACACCCCTGGAATAAAAGATTCAAAAAGACTTTAGAACTATCACACCCCTTTTCCAGTGCCAACACCCTTTTTGTGCAGCAGCTTTTGAAAAATAATACTATTTAAATAATGACTAAGCACCCCACTAAAGTATAGTATTATGCTACTTCACAACATTAAAAAAATGTGAGCGAGAAATAAAAGGTAAGATTTTCAAAAGTTCACAGCATGGTTTAATTCTGTTTCCACAGAAGCCAACTGAAGTTTTATGTTTGGCTTCATGGGAACAGACTCAAAAACGCTACTCGTGACATATAGGACTAGAATGTCTTCTGGGTGAAGTAAAAAGGAGGGGTCTGGCCCCAAGGTGTGCAGCTAACAGAGGAAGTTAAGTGAAAGAAACATGATACTCTTGGTTCAAAAGTAAAAACTCTGAAATTTATAAAATCTGGCTTCCTTTATTAGCAGAATGTTTAAAACTCTTCTGCTATTATGCTTGCTCTTGCTTTTCAAGTATAGATTTTAAAAAAGGCAATAAAAAGTGCCTCATCTGAAGTGCACATTTGTACAGCTTCCTATTAGAATAGTGTTACCACTTGTGCCTTGCATATGCAGTAAGACTCTCTCCCTGGAGATGTACTGAACACCAGAGGTATTGCAAGAGAACCTTTCAGATATTTATCTAGAGATTTTAAACAGCAATTGGATCAAACATAGCAAAGCCTAAATCAGAACTACCAGCTTGGAAACTGCCTTCAATCACAAACACTCATTACTGGATGGCCAATCCTAAGCATCCAGAACTCCTACCTCAGTCCTTCCCTCAATCCTGAAATTAAACACACATCAATACATAGCTGGTGCTTTTTAATTTGCCTTCTGATTCTAGGCCTTTGGGATTCATGCTTTCAAGCTTCTCTCCACCCACAACCTAACACACAGACATTTTTCTTTTAATCAAATGCAGATTCTCACACAATGGCATGGTTGTAGGGGCTGATGTTTCAACTGAAACTGTAAGTGTGGAAAGAGCTTGCAAAGCTGATCTAATAGAAGACAAGAGACCTAGAGGATTATTAGGTCATGAAGACTTACACCTGTCAGAATGTTTGTGCTAGCACTAAACACTGGTTGCACCTTCTAGCTTTGTTCAGTAAGTGTTTTGCTGTGTTAAGCATGCACTTAAGTATGAAAAAGCTAGAGAAGAGTATGCCTAAGTGTTTTCTTGAACTGCAGCCCACCTGGAAAGATCATCCCTCTGTTTTTCCCAACAAGCAAAGACTCAGTAGAAGCCCAATTACACAAGGGCACAGGTCCCTTAAGTCCCTCCCTATAGGCACCAAATGCTGTCAATACCCATTTAATTTCACCATGGCTTGTGAGTACTTGGCATTTTTCAGAATCCACCTAAAAAGATGGGAGCATCACCCAAGAAGGCAAAAGGAAAAATTAACCTACGCTCTGGCTTTCTGCTGAGGGGGTTCAGATCACTAGAACATGTCTGTGCTGACACGCTTGCTCCAAAAGGTAAAGAACATTTAATTACTTTGTTTTGGGATGACCATCTTAACACCTGCTTTAATATCCAATATTTATAAGGCCTTCTGAGGGCCTTAAAAACACTGGTTTCTCTTTTGCTTTGATTCCTCTTCCATTTTTAAAACCTCTCCCTTAAAGTTCATTCTGCAGTACCCGTAAACGGCTTTAAATATTCACTTATGCATTATTTAAATATACATTTATTCATTATACATAATAACTTAGGGCAAGCTTGCACATTTTGCAAACTGGGGAAAACTCAGCTTTCTTCTTATTTCACAAAAATAGCAACAAAAACTTGTTCAGGCCAGCCCCAGGCTTATTAAAGTTTACTTTCCCTTTCCTAAACTTAATCTGAGACAAAATAAGCAAAATCTTCCAAAGACAAATATTTGTGTGCTTTCTGATTATAAACAAGAGGGACACAATGGCAGAGCTATTAGGGTCTCTCTCTACAGATCCAAAAGCATGAGTTTTAGCCTCCTTCCTGATTCATACCATAGGCTGCCTGCTTTTGACCCAGGTGGTAGCTCACCCTAACTGGTTAACAAGCAGATGCAAATTTTGTACCCATTTAAATTTGCACTCTATGCAATTCTGTCAACTTCAGTAAAGCTGGCAGAAAAGCTTCAGTAAATTTCTGCCAACTGAGTTAAGACAAATTAGTACACAAGTTGCATCCCAGCTCACCGTTCTGTGACTCACCATATGGTAAAACATCTTGGGTGATTCTGAAAATCAGAGTGATCATCTTATAGGTATTTACAGAAATGATGATCAGCATCTGCAGTACCTCTTCACATACTCAACAACACATGGTCTTTATGCAAACTTAATAAGTGTACATGATACAATGAATGCTAGTGGAGGGACATTGTATCCCAGAAAAAGATAATCAGTGTTTTAATAAGGGTCTAGTGATCATCCTTAAATCTGGAAAAAATATTTTTAAAAGGTTTACAGGAAATATTATCACAGGAAGCCTTATATAATCAATGGTAAAATGTGATCAGAAAAAAAAAAAAAAAAAAAGGAAAGGAAATCCTTTTGGCTAGGGACAGACATTCAAAAAGCCTGAGCCTGAATTGATTTAATCTTTGCAGGTTAATCTAACCTGGCTAGGTCAAACTGGTTTGAAACTGGAGAGACACTCTCTCTGGACTGAGGAAATCCAGGCACATGCCTGCAGTGGCTCAGGCTAGAAGCTGAGGAAGGGGGTGGCGCTAGTGCAGCCCTCCCTTCTCTTCTGCCCGGAGCTGAGCTGAGGGGGTCAGGACCCTCTCATTAGGGAGATATGCCTGCACAGTCCCAGGCTTTTCCCCACTGGCTGCTCGAGGGCCTGGAGTGTTGCCAGCTCCAAGCTAGCACTATAAGGCGGGGGGGAGAGGTGCAGTGCATGCATCTGTTGATGATACAGAGCTTTTCAATCTCCCTCCCTGCTTCCTCATACTGTCTCCAGCAAACTGATAACAGTTTTTATCACCAAATTAGCAAAACAATAGCCTCTTTCTACATTATTTCAAATGTCCTAAACAGCTTACCAGCTGACCTGTTGATTAGCTCCAGAAGCCCTAAGTGGTCACTGTTCTGTCTGCCTATACCAGTGAAACTGGAGAGAGACACTCTCACCTCTTGGCATTAACTAGCATATGACATACTGGCTATGGTCTGTGCTGTGGCAGAGAGGAGGAAGGGATCTCTGCTTAAGCAGCAAGTGGTGAGAGAGGAGAGATAGGGGGACACAGGGAAGCCAGCAGACTCTGCTGTGCCTGCAAGTCTCTGCCAAGCTCCAGCCGGAGAGCAGAGGGGAGGGGCCAGCTCTTCTAAGGAGCAGAGAGCCCCACCCAGCCCAGAGACCATGTCAGGGTGCTGGGGGAGTCTGATTTAACATAAACCAGCAAGGGGTCTGGGACAGACATTGCATAAACAGGTTTGAGCCAAATCATTTAAGTCTGATACTACATTCAACCAGGTTTATCTCAAACCAGTTTCAGCCATTTTCAAACTGGTTTATGTGCTCTGAACATCTGTTCTGTTACAGGTCTAAACCAGTTTCTGATCAACTGGAAACTGAAATATCAA
The DNA here is from genome assembly GCF_001723895.1 of Crocodylus porosus. Taxonomy (NCBI): domain Eukaryota; kingdom Metazoa; phylum Chordata; order Crocodylia; family Crocodylidae; genus Crocodylus; species Crocodylus porosus. The sequence goes on from NW_017728928.1 coordinate 15,935,304, forward strand.
AACTGGACTACCAAATAAAGCAACACATCTTTTAAGTCACAGCACAATGAGCAAAAGAATTACCTTTCCTACAATAAAAACTGAAAAGTAATGGAACAAAACTAGTGCTGCCTGCTGTGCTGGTGGCAAGTCATAAACAAGTAGTAAATAAGTCTCAGAACAGGGAAAAGGCCACAACCTCCCACTTTGATCTAGCTGCCTTGTCAAACACAGCTCTAAACACAGGAGAAAGTTCAAGTTATTTTAATGCTGGATCCAACACTGACTGACTTGAGTGGGAATCTTTCAACTGACTTTGTATCAGGCCTTTAAAAGCACACACTTGACACAAAACATCCATCTCTCAACACGTCACTGCAAACACAGGACCACTCCAGCTCTTGAGAAGTGTCCTTCTGACAGCCCCAGGGTGGCTCCACTGAAGAAATGGGACCCATAATTTATGCCTATGCCCCCCCTCCACACACATGCATACACATGCACACACTGCCTCTCTCTCTTTCAAAAAAAGTAAAAACAACTTCCTCATCATACTCGTCCTGTTTTAAAGCAACAGCATGTTTCAAAGCTCAGAGCTAAAACTGAATAGTATTCAAACACTAGCCTCCTACCTTCTCTCGCATGGACTTCAGAAGAAGTTTATCACAAAGAAGGATAAATTTGGCTGTGCTCAGGTTGCATGCAAGACCCATAAAAGTATATTCATGAATCCTAAAATCCATGGGTATTGCCTGAGGAGCCAGTGATAGCTCAACTCTGAAACTTTTCCCTCCTTCATATCCTTATTATTATTAAACATTATTTTTGAACTTCCATTTGTGTGTTGGCAAAACATAATTCCATTAAGATTTTTACCTGCTATATTTTTTTCCTCAGCAATGTAGCCCGAAGTGTTTTAGATGTAATCAATTATACCAAAGTTAAAAGGAACTAAACCCACAGCATACATGCACAATGAGGAACAACTGAATTAGACAATGCAATAAATAACCCAGTTTCAGAACAGCAGCCAAAGAAAATGAAAAATTATACCATGGAAAATAAAAAGACATATTTTCCGGTAATATTTCAAAATGAGATGAAGAGCTGGTAAGACACAGATTCATGCAATATACTCCACAGACTCCCATTCCACCTTATTCCACCTGTATAGCTATCACAGGGGCCTGAAAATGTACTTTGCAAGTTATATTATTTAGCTGAATATTAAAAAAGCCCTAAACCTAGAAACACCAAGAAACTCATAATCAAGTCAAGACATGAAAGTTATTTTAAACCAAATCTGTATTTAATATGAACTTCCTACAAATGTGGGATGGGTCAAACCAAATGGATTGAACCCACAACAAAACTAAAGAAGAAAATGAAACATTACGTAAAGAAACTTCTATATTTCTCAATATAAATATTGAGAAAAAAAAAAAAAAAAGGACAGTGAGAGATAGAAATACTGCTCTTTGAATGACCACTTGTCACTCAAAGAGTAAACTTTCTACAAGACACCACAGATTTTCTTAACAGAATCTAGATCATCAACCACCTTCCTATGAAAGCCATACCTGTAACCATGGATGTCACCAGCCTGTTCACTAATATCCCACATTATGAAGGCACAGCTGCTTGACGGAAAGCCCTTCAAGAACACTCAGCTGTGCAACAACATCACACAAATCATCATCTGCATCCTCACCCACAACTTCACTTTCAACAGTCATCACTTCTTCTAAACCATGGGCACACCTATGGGAACAAAAATGGGCCCTCAAGATGCCAATCTTTTCATGAGCCTCCTGAAAGAAAAATCGTTCACAAGTCATCTGGTACCTTGAGGTACGTAGAAAATACACTTAAAGTTGTGTCTATGTCCAAATCATCGAATCTCTCCGAATCGATTTGGAGGGTTCTGATTTGATTCGGAGAGATTAAAGAGTTTCCTAATTTAATTCAGATTCAGCTGCCAAATTGGGCCGAATCTCTGCCAAATCGAATCAGTGACCGACGTTTCGCACAGCCCTAGAGCACACCCCAGGAAGGGAGACACCTGAGAAAGAGGCCCCAGGACGGGGCTGCAAAATGCCGCTGAGCAAGGCAGGGAAGTGGCACGCAGGAGAGGCCAGCAGGAGCAGGCCGTGTGCTGCAGGAGAGGCACAACATGGGGGAACCCATGGAGGGGCAGAAGCTTGGGGCAGAGCCAGGTGCCAAAGCGGTCAGCGGCAGAGGAAACAAGGGGCTAGCACGCAGCAGGGAACAGACCAGGGCCACCAAGACGGAAGGCTGGAGGGGCAGCAGGAGCAACCCAGTCAGACCCAGCCTCAGGTCAGACAGGGCTGAGGTGGGAAGGGGCGGTGACCCATTGGAGGGTCCATATTAAGGCTGTGAAGGTGCAGTGGGAAGCTGCTGAGCCCACAGAGCACAGCTTAAAGAAGAAAATAAAAGGCACCCAAGCCAGGGGCCTGTGGGCCTCAGGGAGCACAACCCAGGGCCCACACCAGCAGACGCCGATTGATTTTCAGTGACGTTTGTTTCTGGATTTTTCTTTACAAGAACACTAGCATCAAGACTGAGGCAAGTTCAGTTGCAGCGACCTCAGTTCGCAGCCAGGGATGGCCTACGAGGAGCCGGCAGCCAGGTCTCTCATACCCCCAACTGCAGGACTTCCAGATGAGAAGTAATCATCTGTAAATATGCCCTCAGGACACCAATGTCAATTCTGCTGTTGGATGTGGTAAGGGCAGGGTAAAGGATATGTTCGAGCCCCACAAAGAAACCAGGATGTGGGATCCCACAAGCCACCTGCCATCAACTGTCTCCCGAGAAGAACATCATTTAGTCATAGCCAACAAGCAGGAACAGCAACCAGAACATGCAGGTGGTGCTAACTTAGGACCCCACTCTGACGTCACCAGGGAGTAGGACACCAGTCAGGGGGACACAAGCCGTACAACATGTACCAGCCTTAGGAACACATTTCTCACAGAACCACCACTCCCTCTCTGACCTCACTATCCTCATATTCAAGGGAAATCTACACAAGAGCAGTGTTCAGTTGCAATCCAAAGTAAGCCAAGCTACGTATCTGGAAGAAAATCAGTAAACTCTTTGGTTCCTTCAGGAAAGGGCCAAAAGCTGCCAAATACTGATTTACTCTAAAAATACCTTCTTTGAGTGTCTCGCTGTAGCAGAAATGATGGAAAAATCCCGTTTCATACATAATATGACATAATATAATGGACAAAAAAATCCGTTGACAGAGCTGATGCCATAGGGCAGCGGTGTGCTTTGGAACAGTTACAGACGGCACCTTTCCTCTCACATATGCCATGTTCAGGCAGCATCTCTCCCGAGCAGGCTGGCAAATGTGCATGTATGGGACAGCTACATTCTACTTAGAATACAACAACATCTGCTAGTCTCACTTTATGACAGCAAATTAATCTATAGTGTGCTGGGATCAAGTGTCTACCCATATTTCATGACAGTGAGATATCTTTCAAAGGTGAAGATGCTTCCTAGAATAGTCCCAATGTAAACTGATTTTCTGGAATTTAAATTTTCCAGACAGTAAATTTTCTTTGTTCACAATTTATCTAAAATCCACTGCATCCCTTTTATCAACTTACTTTGTGCGCTAATTTCGGAAATGGTGTCTCTGCTTGACCTATAGTCTCTCTCTGTCAGTCTACTTTATGGGTGGGCAAAATATGGCCCGCAACCAGCCCACAAGGCCATTCTATCCAGCCTGTGGGGCCCCTAAAAAAATTCTGGCTTCTGGTCTGGGCCCACATGGCTGCCGCGGCACAGGAACCTCAGGTAAACGGGGGGGTGGGAAGGGCAGCAGACGAACTGGCGTGGAACACGGGGAAAGGCGTCTCCTCCCCCGCCCCGTGGCTGGTGCTCCCTGCTGCAGCCACTTGCAGCCCGTGTGGGGCTGTCCTGAGCAGGCACAGGCAGCCCCATGTAGGCTGTGAGCGGCTGCAGTGCAGGGCGGAACAGCTCCAGCAGTGACCGCAGGCGAAGGGCCGCTTTTCCCCATGCTCCGCACCAGATCATTCCCTGCCGGCAAGCAGGGGGTGGTGGCTGCGTGCTGCCCCCCACCTGTACCATGGGGCTGGGGGGGGGGCACTGGGAGTGAGCAGGTGCAGAAGCATGAGGCCTGCACTGGTGTCTCAGGGCCAGCACCAGTAGGGCCCAGAGCAGGCTGGCAGGGGTACAGGGTCCCGGCGGGCAGGGCCTCTATGCAGCCAGGCCAGCTCCCCCCTCTACCTGCTGGTGCAGCCCAGCCCAGCTCCATAGACCCCTGCCAGCCTGTGCCCCACTCTGGGCCCCACCGGTGTCTGACCCTGGGACATTGCTCCCAAGATGGTGACCAAGGGGTGGGGCACCTGTCAAGGGCACGGCTACCCACACAGCCGTCAACAGCTTGCCAAAACTGGGTAGGTGGCCCTTGGCCCAAAATAACTGCCCACCCTTCCTGGACCTCAAACAGGGTTATCATCATGCTTGCCAAACATGCATCAAGCTTACATGCCCAACTAAATTTTTTTGCTCCCATTCTCCTTATTGCCATTCCAGATACAACCTAAATAGTTTATGAAATACGTAAAATTATTTGAGACTCTACAAAGCCCTCTTTCTACAAATTATATTGCACTTTGACTGTCAATGCAAACTAATTCATGTTTTCTCTAAAATGAAAAGTAAAGAGTCAGGTTACAACGATTATATTCCAACTACTCAGGATGTATTTCTGCTTTGATCACATGCACTGGAAACAGCACTGTTAGCACAAATGATAGCCAATAACTGAATTCAAGCGAGCAGCTTAAGTAAAAACAGAAAAATCCCAAGGATTTCTGCTGAAAGTAACCCTTCAGCAATTTCTTAGAATATGGCAAGGATGATACTGTGATACACTGGACAATCTTGGGGATTTTTAGGACAAACATGGGGAAGAACGAAGTGGTGACATTACAAGAAAGAAGGTACCAGAGTCCCCTCTATTCTGAGAGACAATGGGCAGAACACTTTGAAGAGATAAAAAAGAAGTCAGTAGTTAAGCTAAAGTCCAAGAACAAGACACATTAAATCAGCACTCTTTGTTAGTTTGCAGCCTAAGAGTACTGGCCATCAACAAATACAGGATCTGAGGAACCAAGAAGGATAAACACTACATTAGGCCTTCTGTAAAATATACAGCAATACCAGCTCACTAAGAAACAAGAGTTAGAAGAGTGTGTACACCAAATAAAATTTTGGCCCCGATGAGAGACACATCCACAGTACTCCAATCAAACTACACTAATCTTTCGGTCCTTTTACTGATGTGTGCGCTATTCCCAATGAAAGACAGTGACAATGACAAATGAGAAAATAAAGTGCTTCTATAACCAAAAGGTTTCTAATAAAAGATCATAAAAGTTGAATGAGGATGGTGGGGAAGGGCAGCACCCGCTGGCTTTCTGACAGTTTGCCACAGTCTTCACTCCAGTGAGGTTTAAAAACAATGCACCAGCCCCGCTGCTACAATTATCTGCCAATGCCACTGCTGGAATAGCCTTTGCACCGAGTATGCTGATTCTACAGTCCTGTTCTGGGTAAAGATACAGAGACTCTATCCAACAAGAGAAATGACTGTCATATACTTGGGAGCTGGTGGATAAAGCATGAGGTAGGGAATCAAAACTGATTCTGAAGCAGCAGTATTTTGACACAGAAACAGTTTAGAAACCAGACTCCTGGCTCATAATGTCAGCTCTGCTTTGTTATTGTTGTAATCAGTAACACTAAGACATGCATTCTATTGAGTTATTGCTCTCCAGGGTGTCATATTTTTTAAACAGATCTTTGTAGGTAAATTAAAGTAATGAAGATAAACGCTCCTGAGAATAGCTTGCAACAATCCATTACAGATACAGGCTACTGGAGTCTGGGATAAAGTAGTGCCATTAAGAAGAACAAATGCATTTATTATGAAAATGATGTTTGTGCCTTTTCTGTGGCAGATTGAAACATTTTCTGTACTAACTACAAGTTCCTGTACTAGTGGTTCTCAACCCTTTCAGCTTCAAGGCATCCCCCTACCTACCTTTTCTGAATTTAGAGAACTAGAATCTAGCTGATGCTAAGTGAGGGGGGCAGGAGCACAATTTCAGCCTGCTGTGCCTCTGCCACCTGCCCTCCCTCTAGTCCAGTGGTCTCCAACCTTTTTAGTTATGAGATCACATTTAGCATTTAAAAGCAACCCGAGGTCTTCTGTGTGTCACTGTCCCTGTCCCCCCGCACCCCAAGCAGGTAAGTCTGTGGGGCGGGAAGGGGGTGAGGGGGGCAGACTGAGGCAGAAGAAGAAAAAATTATTTGGGAGTGCGTGTCCCCAGCAGGTTAAGTCCCATCCAGCCAGGGATCCACTCAAGTTACCCCTGCTCCTGCCTCTGCGGCACTGTCCCTCACCACGGCGGCCTCAATCTAGTCCCCATCCCTTCCCTCGCCCACAAACTGATCTGCTGGGCTGGGGAGTGTGTGTACATGTACACAGGCACTCAGCCTCCTACCCCAGCCTTGGATGGACTCCAAGATCTACCGGTGGATCGAGATCCAGTTTGGTGACCACTACTCTAGTCTGTATCTGAGGCAGCAAGCATGGCCCCTGCTACTGAGGCTGCTCCTATGGAGTATCAAGTACCAGCAACCAAAACTACCTACCTTTGTGGCCTCTCCTGCCAGTCCTGGGAGCATGGAAGAAGCAGGGGATGTTCAGTTGGGATAAACAATGCAGCTCCATGGCCCCATATCCACCTGCCTGCCCATGGCAGAATACACTGCTCAAAGCATGGGAGCAGCCTGCCCACAGGCTTCCAAGAGGGATGGGAAAACAGGCAGAGTTCTCAGGGGAACAGCTGTGAGCACCACTTGTCTGCAGGATGGGGGCAGGGGGGTGGAAGAGAGCACTTAGTTCCTCACACAGGAGCTACACACATTACCCTTAAAAGGATCTCACAAAATCCTGGTTGAGAATCACTGTCCTGTTCTAAGCCGCTATCTTAATCCCCCAGTAAAGAAAGCACATATATACAGTACATATACCATTCTTGGGGATTTCCGATTTTATAGAATGGGAAAAGCTATAAAAAAGAAACCCTAGAAACTCATCAGGTTATTGCTATGCACTGGGAAGAATATGAATAAGTTCAAGTTTAAACGGCTATCATCTAGAAACCCAGCCATATTAGACAAATATTAGCTAAAGTGGTCAAGTTAAACCAGTCAAAACTGTAAGAATACCACAGCTCCAAAAAAGATAGGGATACTTAATCCAAAAGCCAAAACAAATATTTATTAGCACAGCAATTCTCAACCAAGTTTGCAGACACCCTTGGGTGCTGCAAGATCCTTTCAGCAGTGCCGCAGGGTGCTGCACAATAATATTGTGCAGCAGCCTGCGGCACCACTGAAGGGTTGTTGGGCACCAACCAGCCTCTAGAGAAGCTTTGTTTAGTGTAAAAAGATTGAGAAATACTGGATTAGCCTTTGTGCGAACTTCAGTCTTGACCAACTTCAACCACTAGAGGGTGCTCACATTCGTCTATGGAATGCCTTTTAGGGGAGAGAAAGTTAGGAGAACTACAAGGACGTGTTATATTCCATAGCTCAAATGTTTTTCTGAATAAACTGAAAAAAATGGAACCAAGTGTTAAAAGTGATTTAGACCTTAGCTACAATGCAAGAGCTCTACAATTTTAGCCTTCAGATTTAAGTGGAAAAGCTTCCCTACTGGTTATTTGAGCAGGTCCACAGGACAGTTCTACTTGGGTTCTGAATTTCTCAAGTCATGGTTTACTAAGATGAAATTTTTACCCACTATTAATACAGTGTGCAGCAGGAGACTAGATGGCCAAACACAGTTTTTACTGTTCACTGAATCTTTTGGTTGACCTTCACTTCAGTAAAACTGGAACAGGTTCTTATTTTTGACGATGGAATACATGGAGGCCTAAGGCAGCCCAGTGCAAAGAATATATTTTGAAGCAATTGGTCAGTGTTTTTCAGGTCATTTAATGTCATACCACAGGGGAATGGGTAGTAACTACCATTGCTCTGTTTACATTTACATTTCTTGTTACCCCATACCCTGATCGAATTTGGTTTGATGAAGTGGCTCTCTTCCAACTCATCATGGATCGCCAACGGATGCTGTTATCCATTTTCTCCAGCCCATGCTTTCTCATCTTTATAAATATGACTATTCTGAGGCACCAATTCATGAAGGCCACATCAACAACATGGCTAAATCCAACTCCAAGGGCAATGTAAGGGTTAACCCCCCCCAAATTATATTTCCTGGTTCATTCTCTAACTCCTGAATTTCTTTACCGGTATAACTGGAAATCCTCTTCTGTGAAGACATCTTGAATTTTATCCCCAAAGTACCTGCAAAATTAAGAAGGAGTTTAAGAAGAGGCATTATGAACCATAATGCATTAGCAGTTTACATCTTCCCACCCTTATCTCTGCTTTGTCTTTTTCACAAAGTACCAATAAATTAAACTGATACAAGGGACCCATAACCCATCCCATTGTTTGAACTCAACAAGTAAAGAAAGGCACTGCTACAGGATATTACTAAAAGATTTAAGATACAGTGACAGCATTACTGGGCCCAAAAATTCTCCCATCTACATACCATAAAATAAGAATGGGAATTCCATTTTAGAAAACTGGTGCAAAATTCCCTGCGTTTCCCCAGCTACTCAAAAAGCTATAGCTCAAGAACTGTGCAAGAGCCATTAACAGTTACCCAATGCTTGAAAAGCAAATCCTACAAATAAATTACAAATTGCTTCCTACAGGTCCAATCCAATTCAACAGTTATATCAGATTTGATGCCACAGAAGTTTTTCACAAGGACACAAGAGACAGCAAAGAATCCTACAAACCCCGGTAGAGTCATCTGTCACCCCCCACAATGGAAGTCCTTTTTCAACTGGAAAAGGAACAGAGTGCTCAGGCTGTAAAATGACAGAGGACAGAGAGCAAGGCACAACCTGTTACCTGTACAAATTAACAAAATGCTTCCCCAGTGAAAGTGCTCCAGAGTGCAAATCCAAGATTGAAGCCTGGGAAAGGAGACACACATAGGAGACAGAGTAGAGAGATAGCAGTTGGGGGAGGGGGGAAAAAAACAAAATATATATTGGTAAGTGCTGAAAAGTTTATGCCATCTTTAAATGTAATCATATTTTCAATAAACTACCCTAAATTGAATGCTATTTCCCTCCACCTTCTAAATAAAGTTTGTTTTCAAAACTGATGCAGGATTTCAAAATCTGTTCCACCTTAGATCTTTATAAGGCTCCTACCAGTTGACTGTTTAAGAAGAAAAGGATGGTCCTACAATTAAAGTACTAAATCAGGACTGTGAACATTCGGGTTCAATTCCTGATTTTGCCATACAGTCCCTGCATAACCTCAAGCAAGCCACCTTCACTGTTCCTCAAGCCTTCTTTGTAAATTCATCAAAATGCTGATGTTTCTATTTCCCCTTCCAACTGGGGCCTGTGGAAGTATAAACTAATGAATATTTGTGAAATGTTTAGACACTGCAGTAACACCAAAGTGAAAGGGGCATAAGTAGCCAGGACAGCTTTGTATCTATTCTTTTCCCAGCCTCTAATTCTTGTCCAGTTAAACCTTTCTTTTCCCTCCCAAAAGTGAAACTAAGTTTTCCACAAGCCACTCATGCACCTCACTCATCATGGAGAAAGTCTGTTTGAAAAGAACAGTTATGTTTCTGAAGCCAAAAATGAAATCCTGTTAGACTCAAATGTGACAAAGGCAATTCTAACATTTTAATTTACACTTAATTTACATTTTAATTTTAACACTTTAAAAACCTCTTCTCAACCTCAAATTCTGAAAATTCAGCCTATTTCCTTAGTCTACCTCATATTCTGCTCCAGGACCAAAGGCAGTAAGAAAATATTCACTTTTTCCTGACTAGAAAGGTACCTCTTCCTTGGTGCTCAAAAATATTGGATAATATATTCAATATCTGGTAACAATTTTTCTCTGGCTCACACTGACCAAGGAACATGTGCTTAGTAAGGGTGCACTGAGGAAGATTTTCTGAGCTGATACTGAGGACCAATTATTGATCTGCCATATCACCCTATACCAATCCAACTGCCGAGATGCAGCCTAGTAGTATGGAGAGCAGCACCCAGCTGGTAAGTCTATTGCAAGGAAGGGACATGGAGGGGGCCGATTAAGGCCCCCCGTGGTGAGGAAGGGAGTCTGGCTGGGGATGAGCCTGGGGCAGGGGTAAGGGCAGGCACTGCCTAGCCGGGGTGGGCCAGAGCGTGGGACAGAGCCAGCAGTTCATCCAGGGAGCACAGAGGGGCAGGGGGGCAGCTTCCACCACTGTATGCACCCTCAGGAGAGGCATAGGGGGCATGTACCCCCAGATCTGGGAACAGGGCAAAGGTGGGCTGCTGCTGTGTGCTCGGGGCTGGGGCTGATTCAACCTCTTCCGGTGGCTGCATTCAGGCCGGGCCGTGCGGGAAGCAGTGGCACTGGAAGGAGGGGAGAGCTATGGCAAATTCTAGGGTAACTGTAGCCCCCCCATAGCCTCCCTCTCAGTGGTGCCACCACCCATCCCAAGTGCAGCTGACAGGAAGAGGAGGCTGGAGTACCCCCGGCTCTGAGCACACAGCAGCAGCAACAGCCTGCCTTTGCCCCTTTGATCCAGAGGGCACATACCCCCCATGCCTCTCTTGGGGGTCTGCACAGTGGTGGGAGCCACCCCCAGACAAGCTGCCAGCTCCATCCCACACCCTAATTGGGCAGCACGTGTCCCTTCCCCAGCCCCAGCCCCACTCCATTTCCTCACCACAGGGGCCTCGATCTGCACGCAGTATTTATCAGCTGATTGCCAATAATGTCAATTTCGCTTTTATCAGTGCTGATAGACTATGAACCAATGTATTGCTGCACCTCTAATGCTTAGTTTGATGAGCTGATCCCAATATAAAAGCCAATTCATTTAATGGATATTTTCAGTGTGAACAGGATCCCAAGTGGCAATAGCTAGTTAAACCTGTTACTACCTAAATAAATAATAATATTGACATCCTCTGACTTATAAAATCATTAAGTAACCCTGCCTTCCTCAAAAGCAACAGACCATGGAACTCTGCTACATGCCTGACAGGTCTTAAGAGCAATCAATCCATTTCCATAGGTTCCAGGCCACAGTAGCAATCGGAGTAGGTCATATGCCCTGACAGAACTTTGAACTCCATCCTCCTGACAGAACGTGACCTAGAGTCCGGTTTTGATGGCCTCCTCTCCTTAGAGATAACTGCCACATTTTCATCATGACTTAATATTATTTGCACTCCCAGCGCAAGACACAGCCTAGCAATGCTTAGGTAGTTGCTCAGAACACTGACGTGGGAATGCTAAGAAGCTGGGCTTCGGCTCCCAGTGTAGCTGCATGCCCTCCTACGCCTGAACCTTAGACAGTTTCATCAACCCTGGGGACCATGCCAGAAAAGGGCCCTGCAGGTAGCCATATTGCAACAAGTGACCCAGCTAGGGGGCTTCAAATACCAAGAGCTGAAACAGGGGATTCCTAGTGGATTCGGCATCAGTCCCCATGAAAAAGGAGAAACATGCTTGCAGCTCTGCAGGGAATCTCAAACAATCAATTTGGCTAATGAAAAGACTCCCCACAAAATGGAAGACATTCACAGCTGAAAAAATAACGGCTGCAACAGGAGGCCTAGAAAGCCAGATGGCGTGGGTTGAAAAGGGAGCTGAGAGGAGAATGAGTATTCCTCAGGCCTGCCTTTGCAACGACTGAATGCCAGAAGGGAACTTGATTATATAGGGACACAGAGCTTCTATTTGTTCAGGTGCTGTCCTGAAAAGAAACTGAACCACATCTCTGTGCTGAAGTCACCTTAGAACATTAAGCACTTACTGACCTTTCGGCACCATTTTCTACATTTACAAATATAGGCTGGAGGAAGCCTGTGATAGGAGTGCATTCACACCTTAACATCCTGACTTTAGTCCTCATTTCAACTCTACTCTGCCAGGCTGAAATCTCTATGAATGTCTAGAGATGGTAGAAATGTTGCTAAGACTTCCACGCATGCACATACCTTTGGAGCCAAGAACTCATTACACAGAAGTCCTAGTACAAGGCAACTGTGCTTTCCTTAAAAGAACAAAAAATAAATATAAGCATTTTCCTACTCTTCAACTTTGTCAGGGGTCCTAAGTCATATCGCAGAAGACAATTCAAATGAAGCTTGCACACACTGAGCATTTCTCAGCCAAGGATGACAAAAGCAGCTCTCCACCTATTTTAAAGCAAGGAATAAAGGGCATACTTCATGCCTGATTTGATCAAGATCTGTTAAAATAGATGCTCAAACAAATATCTGTTCTCTACCCCAGAAATTCTGTCTTTATGCATTTGGCAAATGGGTATTTTAGAAAGAGATCATTTGAAAGGAACAGAGGCACAAACTGCCCTCAAAAGGCAAAACATATCCCTGGTATTAAATGCATAGTCTGGCAAGACTCAGTGCCTGCATGAGCTCCCCTGATCTTTTCCATACCAGCTTTCACATGCTTGAGCTTAAAGGTGAAAAGGAAAGTCAGTTCTACATCACCAGCTACGCCTCCACAAAGCCAGACACTCCTGTTTACAACTACAAGCAGACAAGCTCAGATTCATAAAACAATCCCGTGTTTCAACCTCCACCTTAATTTTTAAAACAGATGCAGAGGATGAAGAATGCATCCATCTATGGTGATGCGTAATTCTTCTGAAGACTAGGTTCATCATATATGAAATCACAAGTCTGACTCATCTACCTATGCAAAATTTGAAAGCTGCCAGCCAGACACCAGAGAGCACAAGGTACCACAGTTATTGAGGAAGCCCAAAACAATATTTTGCTCCAGTACATGAGGCACATGTGCTTTGGATACAAACTAAATGCTTCTTGTTCACTTAAATTGATCTAGATTTCATATGATGTAAATCTTGCTTTGATCCCCTGCTTATTACCACTATTATTCTGAAACTTTCCTCAAATAACTCATACCATAATCCGGCAGTTCACAACCTTTATGGATTGCTAACTGAATTCTGATGGAAGCTCACCTTTTATAAATGAATTTCCATAAGGTTCACAAGACCATTTTTAAGAGCCACAACACCGCTTGGGTTTGTGACCAAGTGTCAGAACCCCTTCCTTATTCCTCCCAAAGAAAAGAAATAAGATATGGTCAGTTCCTTGCAGAAACCTTAAAAAATGCACTGATAGCATGATCTTACACGCCTGACCAAAGATCATGCACAGGCAGGCTACAAAAGGTGTACAGGGACTGGCGTCCATCAGCTAGACCCTTATAATCGTTTACGAGGAATTAAGAAGCACCTTCAAAGTGATAAATTCAGAGCAAGTGAGCACTGGTGAGCCACACGGCAAGGCTCAGAAAAAACAACACTGAATCAACAACAGAAGCTTTGAGCCCGTTCCCTAATCGTCCAGGGAAAGGACTGGTCTAAGCAACACTGATACAGAACTGAAAGGGACGCAATCCAAAACGGAAGATGCATACTGCCCGCCAGGGAGTGAGCGACAGCTGTAGTCAGCACCTGTGTGCAGAAACACCCAGTCACAGCAATGGCTGCTTAACCAGCAGCTTTGTTCCTATTCGGTTTTCAAACAACACTCCCAACAACACCAATAACCACTTGGGAGCACCAGAGCCTGATGAATTGTTATTAATGGGCACTGACTTTACTTATGCAGTTGCAGTAAGATGCTTAATAAAAGACAGACTGTATCAATTTCCAGCCTGTAGGGAACAGGTGGGACAAAAAAAGGTGGGGGGGGGGGCAAAAAGAATGTAACAGAGGGCCTGGGAAATAAGTAGCTGGCAATAACTCAGGGGCTCTCCAAGCTTCAAGAGAGAAATTGGGAGAAAGAAGAGAAATTACTACCTGCAGTAAAGCTGTTCTTAGCCCAGGCCTGCGCACCCGGAAAAGAGACTCCGAGTGGAGGGAACAGCTGTATGTGCTGTTTGTCTCCTCCAGTGTCCAAGAAATGTAGTTTCCAACTCTCCAAAAATCTCAGCTCCAAAGCAGCAGAGAAGCTTCTGATTCAAACAACTGAGTTTATATCACAATGGAGTTCTGTGATTTTATGCACCAACCAAGAGGTGAAGTGGCCCAGAATAAGTCTGGAGTTCAGGAAAGCAGAAATCCTAACCTAGAGAAGGAAGTGGGGACCAAAGCAATTAAAAAAAAAAAAAAAAAATCAGTCTGACAGGACATCAAGGGTCCCAACTTGACTTGCACCAAAGATAGCTACATTTGGGGAAGTAACAATTACATTAGTTTATTTCAGGAAAAGTAATCAAACATTAATTTGCTGAAAAGCAGAGCCACCTCCATGCATTCAACAGAACATGAGCAAAAGCAGCCAGTCAAGAGATATGATTTTATATACTATAATAATCTCTCACACTGCCCAGAGATTCCCATGAGCACTCTCCACTGGAAATTTTAACAAAATGTGCTACTGGTATTCAAAGTCTACCCATCTGAACTGTAACATCAGCAGGAAATATAAATAAAACATCAGCACGAAAAGATCATCATATCAGCTGATATCGTAACGTATGACATGCTGTATATGAGTTAAGGTGGTATTTGCAAATACTGAAATAGAAGATCCATTCCCATCAGACGCTGAAATACTTCACTCCTTTAGAAAAAGGGTCTGTTGTCATCAGTAGAAAACAACTGACCTGTACTCAGCAAAAGAAAATAATTCTACATAAAAACAGGGCTGTTGTGAGGATTCAGGACTGTACAGTGCTTTACGTGTAACATACTTAGCGGGTATAGAGCACTGTGAATTCACAGCATGCAGGAACAATTCCACAAGAGGTATAACACCCTTCTCCTCTTTCCTAACTCCTCTTTCACCCACAAAAGCCTCCCAGCAATTTCTTTTAAATGCTCAAGCCAGTGCATGTTGCTCAGTAACACCAGACCCTTCCCACTGATGCATAAAGCCAGTCACTCTCTGGATGCTCCAAAGCTGGGACACAGAAACTCTTGTCAGGCGAATATTTTTTTCTCCATGCCACTGGAGTTACGCCAATTAAAAAACAGCTACACTGAGACCTTCTGGAAAAGAGATACCCAATTTGCAAGCAACTTCTCCTCTGTATCAACTTCCCTCATTACTTACTGCTAAAGATATCTGCATGGAAAAGAGAACAGGGGTGGTCTTAAGCCTACCAGCTCCTTCTGCTCATTCCCTTTTTTTAAAATTTTTAATTTGGTGTCCTCATTCAGTAATATACTAAAGTAGGTGCCTGTCTTTACACTTGTGAGTAATCTCATGAGCCCGTTAGTGACAGTATAATCATCTCCAACAACAGAGCAGTATCATCTCATCTCACACAGCATCCCTCCAAATAAGACATGCACCTTATCTGGGGAAGCAAAAAGAAGGGGAAAAAAAGAATTTTCCAGACATGGTAAAATGCTCAGGCTTTGTGGTCTGTGGCAGAAACACTGCAGGGATCCTGACTGCTGCAGCTCTGGGTGTGAGAGGGTGAACATTACAGCTCTGAACTTGCTTCCCTCCCTCGCTGAGGCTAGCAGCAGGCGAATCACAGCAGCCACCCTGCAGCACTGCCTCCCTGCTTCTATTCTTCAGTGCATCTATTCCAGCAAAAACTCAGTTTCCCTCCTTAATACACATGGCCTGATTTTGGAAGGATGATATTTGATACGCAAGAAAATACAGTACGTCACAGGCTTGGTCTGCACCAGTGTGCTCACCTTATAGCTTCGAGGGCTGGATCTGGCCCATGGGCTATGTCATGGACTACATGGAGATTGAGCTGTGAAAATGGAAGCACAGAGGCTTCCTCAGCATTCAGCGAGCAGAAAGCAGATGGAGCCAAGCATGAAGGACCCAAGGGGATCCAGATTATCTTAAAACCAAGTGCAGCTAAGCCTTTTGGGGTATGTGACAGAACCAATGGAAAAAAACTACACCCCCTTGTCTTTATAACAGAAGACAACACCACCTCCACTTCCCAGGGAGAAACGAGGCTCCATGAGGAACACGTAACAAGGTGATGCAGAGAAGCACCCCGTGTGTAAGGCGTGGAAGGGAGAGAGAGAACAATTCCTGACATAAGATTAATGGTGAAATGTTTTCCCAGTCACCACAGCTTCTGCCCCAGGTCCATTTAAAATCTGCCCCAGACTGGATGCGATCACAGTTAATGGGAGGGTTCCTCAACCCAAGGGGAAGCTTTTGCTTCCTCTCAGGAAGGAGCTGCCCAGTGAGCGAAGCAAACAGAGAGGGCTCAGTTTGCCCCTACCTACACCCCCGGGGGGTAGGAGGCTATATCCTTTTCTCCATCACCTCCCACACCCAGTTAAGCTACTGGGCTCTGCCTCCACAGTATCAAGACAAAAAGACCAACTTATCCCCAAGCCACTGCTGTAGATTTTGAGGGGACTCAGGGTGTAAGTTTTCAGGGAGACACCAGTGTTATCAGGGTGGACTCGACTGGACTCCATTAGTGCTGCTCAGGGGTTAGATGTTACCAGTCCCGTCAGGACACACACTGTCAGGATACTGTCTGTGATGCTGTGTCCTTAACAACTTCACTGTTATAAGAAAGACTGCAGACTTCGGTTCTCACTGACAAAGAGATCAGCCAGGGTTACTGACTAAAAGAAGCGCAGACGCTAACATCTGTGGCACTTGACAGGTTATTTACAGGCATGGACATAACTCCTAAGCCCTATGTAAACTATTAAGGGTTCCCAGGCCTCTTTTTAGACACCAGAAGAACTTCACGTTTATACCAGACACATCCTAGTGCTCAACAACTACTAAACCCTCTTTAATTAAAAACATCCACATCCTAAATCCACATCCTAAATCTTGCCAATTAGCACCGCATCCAGTTTTGGGCCCCACACTTCAAGAAGGATGCAGACACATTGGAAAGAGTCCAGCACAGAGCACCAAAAATGATAGAGACTGAGAAGTATGACTGATAAGGAAAGGCTGAAAGAACTAAGGTTATTTAGTCCGGAGAAAAGTAGACCAAGAGGGGATTTGATAAGTCTTCAAATACCCACAGGGCAATTAGAGAAATGGAGCTGGGCTTTTCTCTGTGGCCATGGGGGACAGGACTAGGAGCAATGGCCTCAAGCTGCAGCAGGGGAAATTAGCAGGTACTTTCTGACTAGGAGGGTGGTCAAGCACTGGTACAGGCTACTTAGAGAAATTGAAGAATCTCCATCCCAGGAAGTTTTCAAGGCCAGGTTGGACACACATTTGGCTTGGTCGTTTTAGTCAGGGATAAACATGTCTTGACCAAAGGGGCTGGACTAAATGACCTTGTAAGGTCCCTTCCAGCCACACCTTCCTGCAATTGTTTGATAAGTTGATGGGGCTACAACAGCACGAAAACCCCTGCAGTTACCAGATTTCATAGACGTTAGGGCTGGAAGGGACCTCAGAAGATTGAGTCCAGGCCCCCGCCCAAAAGGGCAGGAAGTCAGCTGGGGTCATAGGATCCCAGCAACATAAGCATCCAATTTGTTCTTGAAGGTGTTCAATGTAGGTGCTTGAACCACCTCCAATGGCAGACTGTTCCAGATCTCGGGGGCTCGGACAGTAAAGAAATTCTTCCTTATGTCCAGCCTGAAATGGTCTCGCAGTAGTTTATGACTGTTCAACCTCGCCATCCCTTGGGGCGCTCTGGTGAACAGATGTTCCCCCAGATCCTGGTGGTCACCCCTGATAAACTTATAGGTGGCCATCAGATCACCCTGAGCCTCTGCTTTTCCAGGCTAAAGAACCCCAAGACTCAGCCTGTTTTCATAAGGTCTGTTTTCCTGACCTCTGATCATGTGCATGGTTCTTCTCCGGACTCTGTCAAGCTTCTCCACATCCTTTTTGAATTGTGGAGCCCAAAACTGGACGCAGTACTCCAGCTGCGGCCTCACCAAGGCCGAGTACAAGGGGCGAATGATGTCCCGGAATCTGCTTGAGAAGCACCTATGGATGCAAGCCAGCGTTTTGGTCGCTTTAGTAGCCGCAGCATCGTATTGGTGGCTCATGTTCATCTTGTGGTCAACAAAGACTCCCAAGTCACTTTCTTCCATAGTGCTAGCCAGCGTAGCACTGCCGAGCCTATAAGGATGCTGCAGGTTTTTCTTCCCAAGGTGGAGAACCTTGCATTTTTCGGTGTCGCATCTCCACTCCAGGGCTGAGCCACGCAGCTTTGATAGCAACCACCTTAGAACATAGGCAAGCCAAGAGACTGCCAATAATGCTGAGAAGCAAGCAACAAGAGTGGATGAACACCTCAGAAACAAAAGGACTCTGCTCTCATAAAACGTGAGAAGAGTAAGGGAAGAAACACCTGGGGTGGTTTGCTGGAGGGGAGCTGTTGTTAAACAATGTTTTCACAGAGTCTCCTTCAGGTAACAGACATAGTGCTACACAAACCTTATCGTTAGGCAGGGGCTACCACTGTTTATTTTACAGACCCAGTTTAGAAGAACAAGGAGTCAAATTAATGCAACTCTGCTGTAGTTAACTGCTTCCAGGGACATAATGTAATGCCACGCACCATCCTGGATAGTACCATATGAGAGTTTCAACTGAACTGAGTAACACGGAATAAGGAAATGAAAATGCAAGTGACCCTGAATTTCACTGCTCCTGGACATAACACTGGGAAGCACCATCTTCTCATGAACAGTCTGCCAAGTCACAATATCAGAAGAAATTCTCTATCCTTCCTCCTCCCCACATCCTGTCCCCCATATGTATTCACAACCTAAAATCTTCCCTTGACAATACAAGAATGTAAAAAAGTAACAGGATGCTGCTCACCCCTCCATCAGATCCTCCCAAGGACAGTCCCCTTTCTGCTATTCTGCAGGTGAAATAAGTCTCATATCAGAAAGGAAGTCAGATCTCTTTATCCTTTAACAACATCAGTTACAATGCACAGCCATTTGGTAAATAGTGGACAAATCATCAGATGTCATGGATATGAGTGAGGAAGACGAGACACTATTTGCTTGTCCAATTACCATCAATCATGAAAATAAAAGTATACACCACCAAAAAAAGGCAGCTGCAGAGTCAGGAATTCTCTGCTTCCTTCTAGAAAACCCAAAGACTCTAAAAACTAAAATCTGGCAGACCCTGTCCAAGCAGGTCCAGTGTGAGGAAGCCCAGATCTGAATTCAAAAGGACAGTAATAATTTAATATAATCTAGTTTCTTTCAAAACTAGAAGCCCAGATTTTGGTAAAGACCAGATTACTGTCTGGTGAGTCAAGCCCTATTGAAAGTGAAACCAGGTATTTATACCATTTGCATATCAGCAGGAAGGCTGAGAGTGTAAGAAACAGCATTTACAGTCAACCAGTGATGTATAACATAGGCTACACCACTACAGCCTAGTGCTTGGTTTAGTGAATACTATTCTCTTTCAAAGAAAGATTGGATCTTTTATCTTTAAATTATCCTTTCAACTGTATCATATTCAAACTTGCGCCAGTACTGCACCAGCACACATGCAAGCATGGAGGAAGCCACCTGCTTATGGCACTTTATTAACTCTAGCTCAGGTGCACAAAAAATGACAGGAGTACAAAAAAGAGGAAAAGACTGCCAGAAAACAATGAGCCAACTTAAATAAGACTGTTCAATCCAGGGCAATGCCATATGCCTTTGGGTTCCTCTCCTTAGCCTCTATTAAATTAGGCAGAGTCTGCCCCAGATTATTGCTAAATGAAAAAGCAGCTTTGAAAAAAAGCTATTTAATGCTCTACAACATTTGCCTTAGTCCTTCAACTAACGAGCTTAAAATTAGTTACAGGCTGTAAGCACCATCATTGAAATTCTGCTTTCTTCCAGTCTAACATTAGGGACGTTTAAAAAGCTAAAACAGGGGGGGAAAAATTACCTACGGATTCTTTCAGCTTCCTCTCTAGTGATCAATGCATCAGTTATGCCTCTTCCACATTTCCTAGGAGTGCACCCTAGAGAAGTAAAAGGAAAAGGTTATGTTACCAAAAAACACACATCATGAATTTCAGTCCCTTTATCTCATTTTCTCAATTCCCCCAACATTTGTTTTGTTTGAAAGAGACAGTCAGAGTCAAAAAGGAGCTTCCTGAACCTAGAGTCCTAACATTATTAAAAGTAAAAACTAAGAATTTTGACCCGTATAAAGTTGATTCTCACTATTGATGTCTTGTGCACATTGCTCATTTTCAGAGTGAAAATAGACTAGGCAATTCCCCTTTTGTTTCTACCTACCTTCAAGTTATACTTCATGTGTGAGCCAGAAATTCTACTTTTTGGTTAAACGTAGTGCAATGCCCTTAAAAATAAACCACACTTCCCACTAACCTAAGAACAAATCATAGGAACATTTCTGTTCCTCTTTGCTTTTTGTAGAAACAAATTTGTCACAAAGTCAAAATAAAGGGCTTAAATCAGGGGTGCTCAATCTCCAGGCTGCAGGCCAGATCTGGCCAGTGGAGCCATACCATCCAGCCCACAGGGCTCTCCATGGGTCTGGAAATTTTGTGATGGGCAACTGATGGCAATTCACAATGCCACTGCACCACCACCAAATTTCCAAGTCCCACATAGTTGAATCGGGTTGAGGCCCCACACAGCTGGACAGGGACCCAGCTATGCCAGCACTGCACCTCGGATTGGGGCCACAGACCAGATCTAACTCAGGACATGAGGACTGCTGCAGTGGCTACTAAGGCAGCAGCAGAGTGCAGTCTGGTTTGGGTGGTGCAGAGTCAGGCAGCCACAACTGCATGGAGTCCAACACAGGTAGTCCAGGGTCTGGTGGCAGCAGCAGTGGCATGCAGGTCTAGCAGGGACAGAGGCCAGTGCAGAGTGTGGTGGCAGCCTGGAGTCCACAGGGGGGAAAAAGTGGGAGCATGGCAGGGTCCAGCAGCATCAAGAACGGGGTCAGTGCAGGTTCTGGGGGTGGTTGGAGGGCAGGGCCCTGTAAGGGCCAGGGCAGCAGGACTGCAGGGTTGAGCAGCAGTGAGCCAATCATGCCACCAATGACCATCCTCAACAAGCCCAAAGGGCCAACTTCCAGTGCCCTCTGGTAGCTTGGAAAGCTGGACAGAGCAGTTCAATGGGGTGAATCTGGCCCACAGACTGCATGTTTGACACCCCTGGTATAGGCAATAGGAATGTGGCCTTGCTACTCACATGTACTAATCATTCAGAGGACTCTGCGACTGATCCTAATTCAAATCTATTTCTATAGACAGCCTTGAAATCAGCTGCCTGGTAGGCAGAGATTCCAATGAATGAAGAGCATCCCATCTCTTCTCAGAATCACTGGAAAAAACAAGGAGTAACCATATAAAAGAGCTGCTTCCACTCATACTAAGCTATATGGGAACGTTGTCAGGAGAATTAAAGAGGCACATTCAAAATTTGCTTGAACAGCCTCGCGTGGAAGGGAGAGCACAGGACAAACAACATTCTATATCCTGTGCTGACTTAAAAAAAATCCTGAGACGCTCTTTCTACAAGAGCTTGCATGTCAGTCTTCCGGTGAAAGGGCACATAGCTTTAAGATACATCACAAACAACCTTTAAAATTCACTTTTGCTGAATCTGGCAATAATAAACAAAGAAATTGGCATTACAAGTCCCAGGCAAAGAGCATATGAAAATTCTTGTGGAAAGACGATGCCAATTCAGAGTAGACATAGGGCAAGAACAAGTAAAAATAAATTCTAAGCCACAGTCTCATTGAGATTTGGCATTTTACCAAAAAAGAAAGAAAAAAAATCTGTAAACATCAAGCCTAAAAAAAAAAACAAAACAAACCCATAGATTAATGTATTTGCTGACATTTGCCAACACACTTGATGCTTCACAGCTCAGTTTTTCCAAAGGACTGTTTGCTCACCAGACTACACAAACAGGGAGCAAAGCACTTCTTGAAAAATCAATTAATTCTCCTCTGCAATCCAACAGCACCAGGTGAACCGTGAGCAAGCACTACCAAAAGCAAAGCTCACCCCAAAGCTGTAGAAACAAAAGACAATTGTCAGGGTGGGAGTGCATTACTTAAATTCACTCCACCACAGTGTGAAATAAGTGTAGATCTGCTGGCCTCCAAGAGATGTTGCAAAGTCCATCCATTTCCCCAAGGCTCAGAAGGGAGAGAGAAGCAATGAGGATTTAGATATGTGAGTAGGGTAAGCTACTGTTTTGCCCCTACCTGTTAATAATTTTAGTTACCAGTTCCCTTTTTGGGAATAAAAGGAGGCTGCTAGTTCCACAAGGGGGCTTTCAATATCAAACTCTAAAGCTCTGAACAGTGGACTTCGTGTCTGACTAAGAGCTTCTCCCTGCCACCCCACACCCCCCAACACACAAAATGTTCTCTCTCTTCTTCAACCTCTCCATCAGCCAGATCAATCACAAACCTCAATTATTCCTAAAAGTAATCCTCATGGCTGAGCCACCCCAGATAACACTGAGTCAATAATCTCTCCTTGCAATATCTGAAAATTATTTTTTCTCCTAAGCCATCAGAGATAAAAATATAGTGGGCAGGGCCACTAATGAATTCATGGGAAAGACGATTCAACCAGGTTACAACTAAAACAATTAACTGAGAACACTAAGTATTCAGCAAAACATCAACAAAGGCAACTACAGATTCAAACTCCAGGAGGGAGGAAGGGAGCAAGTCCTCAAGAATCTGTACTGTGCTGAAACACAAATGAAACAAAGTTACTGAAACACTGGCAGTTTTCCAGATTCCATTCAATGTAAATTCAAGTGCCTTACACAAGAAAAGAAGCAACTACGGACTGAAGACATCATAGAGGTGACAACCTAAAGCCACAGTACGAGTCACAAACCTGTGTCCAGCAGAATTGCCAACCTCTGTTATTCAAGAGTCAGAACAGAGAAGTCGTCATACATTTAAGTAATAAATTCAGGGTTTTTAATTCCTAGGACCCACTCAGGGAAAGTTTTCAAGACTTCCTCTGCAACCATTAAAGGCTATGTACTTCCTTCAAAAAAAAAAAAAAAAAAAAACAAAAACCAACCCTGGAATTTTCATATTATTACCTAACTCCAGGTGCAGAAGAGCTCAACACCCTATACTGGAACATCTATAATAAGACTGCAAGACCTGGAGACACTGTATGGGTTTAAAGAGTACAGCTCACAGCCATAGGTTGTAATAAGCATGTGAATGGGAACTAATTAACCAAGTTTTGCCTGCCCTGTCATAAAAGGTACTAGAATTCTGCACTACTGGGACTTTCTCATAGTGCAGAAATAGAAATGAATTCAGGTTCTCTGAAGTGCTAGCCAAATCTACTAAAGATGTGATGGTTAACAACGTGATCTGTGCAGAAGCATCAACATTGATGATGATGGAGCATAAAGCCTGGAAAAGCAGTAAGCAGAATTTGACTATCCCATCTGAGACCAAGATTAGATGGCACATGATGGGGGTAACATACGTGTCTTGAGATGAAACCGAAGATAGGCCAGATGACAAGTGAGTGCAGAGAAACAGGAAAGGTATCCTGGATGGCAGTGGTAACACTGGGGGAGGTTCGTTCACCGACTCGCCCACTGTGGAGAAAACCTCTTTGGTGGTTAGGGAGCAATGTGGGAAGTGCAGTTGTAGGGGAGAACGCACGCTTTTAGGAGGAAACATCGGTAGAGACTTTTGTACACAAGACTTAAAATGCACACCACAGACAGCAATCACATCATACCATGGTATCTTCTCTTCTCCAGTATGGAACACAAAGAGATCAACCTTTGACTGGCGATACCCTGAACTTCCATGCAGCTTATTCACGATAAGGCAATGGTTTGCAACTAAACACCCTGCTGTGTGATGCTACTTACTGCATCAATGAAAGTAGTATTTGACTATTTGAAATCTATAAAAATGGCTCAAAACTCAGATACAGAAGCCTTCCTGTAATGGTCTATTGCTGTTGTCACAATGTCTGACAGAATAACCAGTGCAAGTGCCAAAACCTCAAAGTACGGTGTACTTGATTATAGATGCAAAAACTGCAGACACATTGATAGACCAGCATCTGAAGGTTAAACTTTATTTGTATCATTGCAGGAATCTGAACCAAACTTTGGAAAAACAAGTACTCGTTTGTTTTTTTTTTTAAACAAATCTTCTTTTTAACTTTCAGATATGGACCTTCGCATGCTTGTACCCACCCATGACAGATGACCATTCATTATGCTTCTAGTACCCACTGTGAGAATCAGTAGCCTCAAACAGTTTATAACTAGGTTCTGCATGAGTTTTGGCCTAGTCCCAAATTTAAAAAATAAATTAGAGCAAAACTAAAAATTGACTTTTTAACAACCTTTATGCATTCTGCCTTTAAAATGTTCTTGCATTTTAAAGACGGAATGCATGCACTGTCTGAGGTGTACTTGGTAGCTGTGTTGGTCTGAGATGAAAAGACATACAAAAAACTAGGACTCTTTGTTCCAAAATGCAATAATTTACAATAATAATAATGCAATCTTTGATCCCAAAAGCTTGCAGAAAAGGACAATTTTCTTGCCAGTTTCCAGTTGGTCTAATAAAAGGTATCATTTTGGAACCAAGAGTTCTAGTTTTTTGTATGCACTGTCTGACAACTTTGTTTTTCAGAACTAGCATTTATCATTTCTGCCTCTCCTTACTTATTCCTGTTATTCCTGGACACTGCCAGGTTTCCTTGTACCATTTACCTGAAACCTGATCAAAGAAAGTAATAACTTTCCTGTCTTTTTCAAATAGGCTGGTAGTGCAGCCAGGCAGTTTGCATAGCCTCTAAAACAAATACCTATTTCCCTTGAACAATTCCTGAGCATTATCTAGAAGAACAGCATTGATTGGCAGTGGAATTCAAAAACAACATTTATCTAGGGAGTTTTTCCACAAATGCAGCTGACAAGTTCATTATGTTCTGAATTAATTATGGAAGAAAAATGTTTCCTGCTAGAAAGAAGAAACATACAAACCCCTCTCTCCGCTCCAAGACCACTGGGTGTGAAACAACCCAAAAGATTATGACCACAGAAAATATAGCCCTTGGTGAGACAGGTAGATTCATCAGTGCAAAGCTCCAGTGGATCCAGAAGGCAAGAATTCCTAGCTGTCTGGATCTATCTGAAGAATTAGCTTTGACTGCATTTGAGAAAACATTTAAAGCCAGGACATCTAGTGGTTGTTATCCAAACATCTATAATGGTTACTGGATGTTCACATAAGCCCTTTGGTTAAACAATGGTTACCAGATTTACGTCTCTCACAAACGATGAATAAACCATCCTAAGAAACAAAAAAGTGAAAGTGGCAGACTGAGCAGTTTTCATGTAAATAAGAAATCTGCAACACCGGTTTCTGTGCATCAGGGTCTCTGCATACGAGTGGCATTGTGCAGTTTCAATTGCTACAGCAATCAAAAACAAGACTTAGATTATTTTAAGAACAAAGAATCTCATTGATGCTCCTTCCCTTGAAGCTAAACATTGGGTTAAACAAAAAAATTGCATTTTGCAAAATGAAAGTATATCAACCATTTACAGTATACTGAGAATCACAGGACGGATGCAACAAGACTCAGTAGCAAAGGGCACCATTCTTGATCTTCCTAATTTTCCCTGACTCTGCACTTCAAGTGACAGCAGTTCACAACTCTGTATTTGCCTGTCTGAGGAGGACACTACAAATGCTAGGTCTGAATGTGCTTATTCTATTTCTCAAACTAGTTTCTCCTCTGGAAAAAACTAATATTAAATTAACATGTTCTCAAAAAAACCTTTATCAAGATTCTGTCATTTTTAATGACATTGAACAGCCTTGGAAAAGTAGCAAGATCAGCCTAAAGAGGAGGCTGGAAATGCCCTCATGCGTGGCAGGAACCAGGATTTACTAAAGGGGAGGTGCAGCACACTGCCTCTCAGACCATGGGGGGGATGGGGCAAGGTGTGGCTGGAGCTCTCAGGTCTGCAGGGAACACCAGGGAGCTGGGCAGGGAGCAGGTGCACAGGCTCTTTCTTTTTTGGAGAAAAAAGCCTGCCTGGAGAAACGCACAGGCAAGGTGGCCCACTTAAAAGCACCGAGAAATTTCCAACAAACTGCTCCAAGCAGCAGCATAACTAGAGATGAGCAATCAGGGCACAAGCCCCAGGCACTAACTTTGGAGGCTGCTGGAAGGAAGCAGGGGATAGCAGAATGGCAGCAAGGTAACAAGCTCAGCACCCAGCCACAATCTACATACAAGTTGGCGGCAGCTGTGAGAGGGTAAAGGGAATGGTGAGTGAGGGTGACAAGGGACTCCTGGCTCAGGTCTGCATGGCCAGAGGTGAGCCCACACTGAGAACAGTCCCTAGGTGAGCCCACAGCCCTTCAGGTAATGTTCTGCCTGGCCCCTCCACTCTAGTTCTCCTGTGCTCAGCAAAAACCCTTCCCCACCTATCCACCCCCATCTCCCCTCTGCCCAGGGCACCAAAATAGCAAGCTACAGCTCTGGCTCAGAGCTCTGGGGCTGAATCCAGTTTCAAAGAACATAGTAATTACTCCTTTTACTGAATCACTAATCTATCTGCAAAACCACCTGCAACCTTCTGCAAGTGTCTGGGAATTTCCTTCAGCATCTCAACAGCACCCCCATGTGGGGACTCAGGAAAAAAACAAAACAAGATTTAACCAAGCACTGAGTACACTTGATACATCATGCTAGAAGTCAAGTCAACTTGCTAATAACAGAGGAGATGTCTGCAAATATATCAAATACTATAGGTGTCTTCCTGAAAACAAAGAATGAAGGGATGCACCTAAAAACTGTCAGCCATTTAAGTAAACAAGTGATATGTGTAATAAGTTGAGAGCACGTTGTCCAGACACAAACTTAAAGGATTGCTTTATGGAATGGCTCTGCCTTTACCTGAAAAAGTTCCCCCGCCTCCTTTGGGTGCGGAGCCAGCCACGCTGTCCGGGCTGATTAATCATAAAACAAGAGTGTGTGCTTCACTTGGAGTAAGTTACAGAGCCCTTGAAATCTGCAGGGCCTCTCTCCATGATGAAATGTAAAGCTGTTTGGGTCATCAAAACCAAAACGGACCTTGTCCACTCCAGGGCAGAGTAAATGTCTGGATTGCAAAGTTCCTCTGGCAAGCAAAAAATGAGAATGGGCTTTTTGCTGGCCATAAACCTAACAGCTAAAAAAAAACATGCTCTGAGGGAAGTACCAGCTCAGTCATCTCTTTTGAGCTCGAGGCAGGAGTGACTGTGCAGAAACCCCTGGCCTTGCTTCTACCGGAGCCCAAACTGGATTACCAGAATGCTTCCTTCTGGCCATAACATCTTGGAAAAACTAGAAGGCACAAAGTGTGTTTTAACTGACACAGAGCCATGTATGTTCTCTACCCAGCGAGCTACAAAGCACTTTGGCCCGAAGAACTTTTGGAACAAGTCCCACATATACACTCATGCTGGTCTCATAGATGACTTCAGCCATGCCTATACTAGCAGCAGCAGATGCTGTACGAACTTCACAGATCCTCAGTCTACATCACATCTGGTTTCAAAAATCAGCCTGCCACAGAGGTCAGAGCTACCCAGCAGAGGAGAGAAAAACAGGAGAGTTTTTCCTGCTTTTGCACACAACCCTGGGGCATCATTCTTAGACAGCTAAGACTGCAGCCTGGACTCTCCCCAGAAATCCTAGTATCCCTCCAGTCACTCCCATCCATTTCCACAGCACAAAGTAGAGGGAAACCCCATCACAGGAACCCAAAGACATAAGAGGCTAGGGAAACAGGTACCTACTGGAGAGGAAAATGCCTCAGAAGCTGCTGCAACTTCCTGGAAGAGGATTTACAGAGCACATGTGCCTACCGCACCTGTGAGCAGTAATATCAAAGCTGTGTTTTCATTATCAGTGACAATCTGAAGAGAAACCGGCTCGTAACTCCAGCACACACATCTAGCAAAAAGCAGCATCAGAAGCTAGTGTTTATGTAATTATTACATGCTGACAATGCCCCAAATGACTTCCGCTACATCATCCATATAGTATTTACAGGTTAGAAAAAAACAACCTCCTTCACAAGCCCATTACAGAACTCAGTGGAGCACGAAAGGAATTCAGAAATAGAATCAGTAGATGGTTTATTCTGCATTGCCTTAGAAAAGCAGTTTATGGGGAAAGAATGGGGCCAGGTCTGACCACTCACGTAGACTCCTAGCCAGAATGCAGGACCTCCATCTAACCCAGGAGGTGCACAGCCCCAACAGGGGAGATGCCTTGGTAGACCTGGTGCTGGCCACCGGTGATGGCCTGGTGAGGGGGCTGAGAGTGCTCGACCACCTGGGCGACAGTGATCATCGCCTGCTGGAATTCACCATCCAGCGCAAGATGGCAAAGCCCTACAGCAAGGCAGCAGCCCTAGATTTCAAGAGGGCGGACTTCAATGAGCTAAGGAGAATAGTCGGGGAAGCACTGAGGTCCCAGAGGGGAGGGGAGCCTGGTGTCCAAGAAGAGTGGTCGCTCCTTAAGGAGACGATCCTCCAAGCCCAAAGGGAGGTAATCCCAACATGGATCAGAGGGAGCAGGAGGGCACAAAGGCCCCCAAGGCTCACCAAAAGCATCCGGTAATGTCTCCAAGCTAAAAGGGAGGCGCACACCCAATGGCAGGGAGGGGCCATCACCAGGGAGGATTATACTGCGGTTGCTTGGGGATGCAGGGGGGGCAATCAGGAAGGCCAAGGTGGAGATGGGACTGGGACTAGCGACCCAGATCAAGGACAACAAGAAGTCCTTTTGTAAATACACAGGGGGCAAAAAGAAGGTTCCAGGTAACGTGGGGCATGTCCACGAGGGGCCAGCAGGGGAGATTATGCTTAGGCGCAACCAACACGGGTTCATTAGCGGCAGGTCCTGTCAGACCAACCTGGTGGCCTTCCATGACCAGGTCACCAAATCCTTAGATGCAGGGGTAGCAGTGGACATAGTCTTCCTGGACTTTCGGAAGGCCTTCAACACTGTCTCTCACCCCGTTCTCATTAAGAAACTGGGGGACTGTGGTGTTGACACCCACACAGTCAATTGGGTCGCCAGCTGGCTGGAGGGCCGCACCCAGAGAGTGGTGGCGGATGGGTCTTTTTCGACCTGGAAGGATGTGGACAGTGGGGTCCCCCAGGGCTCGGTCCTTGGGCCCACACTGTTCAACATCTTCATCAGTGACTTGGACGAGGGGGTAAATAGCACCCTGTTCAAACTTGCTGATGACACTAAGATGTCGGGGGATGTGGGCACGCTAGAAGGGAGGAATAGG
>NW_017728928.1:15965203-15970813 GCF_001723895.1 Crocodylus porosus
CTAGGATCTGGAACCAACTTTCAAGATAAGTGGTGCTGGCTCCTACCCTGGGGGTCTTTAAGAGGAGGCTAGATGTACACCTTGCTGGGGTCATTTGACCCCAGTACTCTTTCCTGCCATGGCAGGGGGTCGGACTCGATCATCTGCTCAGGTCCCTTCCGACCCTAGAAACTATAAAACTATAATAGTACAGGAATGGCTCTAGAACCAACAGTTCCTGGAATGACATCAGAGACCTAAGCACTTAGGGAGCTGAAACACGTGTACACTGTAATGAGATGCAGGATGTAAAGGTTTGCCTGAGACTCCAGAGGAAATGGAGCTGGAGCACAGGCAACCTGCTGGGTGACTAGGAGGGCCACCGCACTTCAGCACAGACACACATATAGAAATACCTTCAAATCGTTTGTGGCTGTCATAGTCCTCGGAGCAGGGCACCTCCACAAATCTGTCCTGCAGGCTCTCGCTGGAGTGAGCCAGCACCTCAGTGACACCGTCCTCATTCTTCAAGTAGCTCCAGCTCAAGAGGCCACCAAGGACAGCAGAAGAGATAAGGAATGCTGCTTTCAGCCACTTCCGCCTCGATTCTTGCT
Organism: Crocodylus porosus; assembly: GCF_001723895.1. Lineage (NCBI taxonomy): Eukaryota > Metazoa > Chordata > Crocodylia > Crocodylidae > Crocodylus > Crocodylus porosus. Next base: position 15,965,797 of record NW_017728928.1, read on the forward strand.
GGCTTCTGCTTTTCTTCACACTAAGGACAGAACATAGGAACAGCCCTGAGTGAACAAGTAATGATTCTGCACACAGATCTACATTTTAACAGTCATAAGTCTCAAGGAAAGGGAACAGGGGGTTCCTGACAGTTGAAAGAACATTACAAGCTTTGTAGCACCAAGCTTTGATGACTTCATAGATTTCACAGACATTAGGGCTGGAAGGGTCCTAGAAGATCAAGTCCAGCCCCCTGCCCCGAAGGCAGGAAGGCAGCTAGGGTCAAAGGACCCCAGCAAGATTAGTATCTAAACGTTTCTTGAATGACTCCAGAGTAGATGTCTGCACCACTTCTGGAGGGAGTCAATTCCAGGCCTTGGGGGATCAGACAGTAAAGAAGTTTTTCCTTATGTCCAGCCTAGAATGGTCTTGGAAGAGTTTATGACCATTGGTCCTTGTTATCCCTCGGGGCATTCTGGTGAACAGCACACTCCTTACGTACTTATAGACTACCACCAGGTCACCCCTGAGCCTGTGCTTTTCCCAGCTGAAGAGTCCCATGGCTCTCAGCCTCTCTTCATAAAGCCTGTTCTCTTGCCCCCTGATCATGCACATAGCTCTTCTCTGGACTCTCTCAAGCTTCTCAACATCCTTCTTGAATTGTTGAGCCCAGAATTGAATGCAGTACTCCAGCTGCGGCCTCACCAAGCCCAAGTACAGCGGGAGGATGACACCCTGAGATTTACTTGAGAAGCATCTACAGATGCAAGCCAGAGTTTTGTTTGCTTTACCAGCTGCGACATCGCATTGGTGGCTCATGTTCATCTTGTGGTCAATCATGACCCCCAAGTCTCTTTCAGCAGTGGTGCTAGCAAGCGTAACACTGCCAAACCTATAAGTGTGCTGCGTGCGTGTGCGTGTCCCCACACCAAGGTGCAGTACCTTGCATTTTTAGGCATTGAACATCATCAGGTTTATCTCTGCTCACTTTCTAAGCTTATCTAAGTCAGCCTGGATCACTAACCTATTCTCAGGTGTAAACGCTGTGCCCCAAAGTTTAGTGTCATCGGCAAACTTGGCCAGTGCGCTTCTGACACCAATGTCCGCATCGCTGATAAAGATGTTAAAGAGAACCAGTCCAAGGACAGAGCTGATGAGACTGAGGCTGTGATTGTAAGTGTGGTTATCCGAGATAACCACCCTCCACTACCACCACTTTGAAAGATTACTGCTTTTTATTCTTTGTAACTGTCACAGGGCGGGGACCCAGGAGCGACCGTGATCTCTCCTGGTGACCCCTACCGGTCCAAGTGGGTGTCCATGCACCCTTGTTATTTCTCCCGCCACGACTTTGATGGTGAAAGTATTGTAAGGGAGGCTGCCTTTTACCCGCTTGAACACGGTATCCCTTGGCGTGCTCCCGCCGGTACCCCGTCTACTGATGATTCTGTGCACTCCCCGCCCCTAGGGCTAGCGTGACTCCTACCACCTCTAATAACATGCCCCAAGCCTCTTAGGGTGTTCTAGACATTGTTGAGTCTGTTATTAATACCCACGCCCTCACGGACGCTCTCTGGGCCTGTCTTCACCTAGCGGCCCACACCGGGCCCTTCTCAACGCGCTCCCGCCCCCAACGGGGCCTTTGCCTTTATACGAATCACCCTCCCTGGGCTTACCTTTGCCTCGCTCGCGATTCCCCGCCCGCACTGGGGCCTCGCTCGCGATTCCCCGTAATCAGGGCTCAGGCAGCCTTGGCCTTACCTGGCCCCCAGACCCCTTCCTCGGGTCCTACGCCCACTGGGCTTCTCCCAGTTGGGGCTCAGGCAGCCTCAGCCTTACCTGGTTCCCAGATCCCTTTCCCAGGTCTTACGCCCCACTGGAGCCTTTTGCCTGCACCCACACTGGGCTCCTCCCGACACTTCCCCACAATGCAGTGCCACTCTCCGGCACCGAACTGCTGTGCCCTCCCTGGCATCAGATTGCTGTGCCCTCCCTGGCACCAGGAACCCCCACGCTACTGGGGAGTCCCTATGAGGCCTCCTCCAACGCCTACAGCCTCTCCCAGTCCTCCGGTTTAACATTAAAGCAAAACCATAAGCCAATCGGCTGTAACACAAAAACCCAACTCAAACGCTAGCCTCCTGGCTTAAAACGTAAACCCTAAGCCTTCTGGCTCATCACTATTTTCCTTCCCTGCCAGGGCTCCTCTGCCTGGTATTCTTACCCATGAGCTGCTCAGGTCCTCAGGCTTCCCACCTCTGCCTACTCCTGGCAGCGCTCTCTCCTTCCCGGCTGCCAGAAGAGAACTGCCCCTTGGCCTCAGCCTAGGCTGTTTATAAAGGCCAGGCCCTGCCCCCTTCCGGTCAGCTGACCTCTGGGGTTGTCCCAGCAACCCACACCTGTCCTTCTTTAGGAGCAGGGCACTTCAACGTAACCTATGTTAAATCCATTCCCCAAAGAACCGAAGTGCTGCTTGTCTTCTAAGCATATTCTCATCCTTAAGATATGAAGGACAGGAGACAGAAACCATGCCACAGCTCTTCTCTAGGACCCAGATTTTAGTCAGTTACTGCTCCTGATTTTCTGTTGCTGCCACAGGATATTTATCCAGACAAATATACCTGCATGTGTAGCCATTAAGTAAAAAGTGAGCAGTATCTGAAGCTTCCCCTGTCCCTGTAGAGCAACATCTTGCCTGCTGTGGCTTCTTGCGCTCCAAGAATCCAGCCCCAGCAGCAAACTCAATAAAGGAAACATTCCACACAGGTTCTCTAAGATGCCCAAATGAATACAGAGGAGCAAGATGTCCTAACTAACAACAAATACCACATCCCTGGCTGTCCCGGTACCTAGTCAAGAGTCACCTGCTTAAGTACTGGAGTTAACTTGCTAGGAAAGTCAACGCTGCTGCAAACTAAAGAAGCCATTCTGTGAGGGAAAATAAGGGAAGGTGGACTCTGCGCTAGCAAACCTCTTGCAGTCTCATCTGCAACCTCCCACAGGAGATTCCAAGTAGTGAGCACATCTCTTAAATGCCTGCCCTGGCAGCCTTTTCTTCCTCCCACACTGACAGTGTCACTGGGCCTCAAGCACCCATGATTTGTCTAAAACCCATTCAAATTGTTCGACACTTGGACTTTCCACTTCTAATTTTGCCCCTCTGCACAAGTCCTGCTGTGGTGGCATCATTCATACAATCACTTCACATTTCTCACTAAATACAGTAGAAGACAACTGATTGCCAATTACACAGGGTGCACTCCCAACTCATCCACCCTATACACATATAAAAGAGAAAAGACACAATTTACTTTTAATGTCTCACAAGGAACAAGACTGTCTGCTTATGAAAGACAGAAATGTTCCCAGGGTAAGATATAGATAGGTTAAAACTACTTTTCAAACTGGGAGCACACATCCCCAAGGGAGCATGGAGATCTGCCCAGAGGTACATGCCTAAATTTTAATAATGGCGACAGAGCTTCTGATTGGTCCACACGCAGCGAGTAATAGTGTTGCTGCACACTGATGCTGGCGTTGACACTCTTCCTAAGCAAGGGACATGCAGAATTAAGTCAGGTACAGGGCACAGAAGCAGCTGTATTTGCAGGTAAACAGGTACACAGCCAAAAAAAGTTTGAACGCCACTGGGTTGCAACATCTCTATAACCCTTGGACTGATGCTTCAGAAGAGATGGGTCCAACTCCCAGCTCTAACAAACCCCATGCAACACTGAGCATTTCAGCTCACCCATTTAGATCGGAAAGACCTCAAGGCAGGGACTAATTCTTGACAGCTTCCCTGCCCCACAAGACTCTGAACAGCAGCCAGAAAAACTGATCAGACCCCTCCTTGTCAGGTTTACTCAGCACCTACTGCTGCTGTATGGAAAAGTAACAGACCGCACTGGAACTGCATGTCTGCAGGGGCAAGATGAACCTCTGCAGTGCCAGCCACAGGGCTCAGGACTGCTAAACTATTTTAAAAGCACTGCACTCAGAAGTGGCAGACCAGGGTCTGTTGACGTGAGCTTCAGCCCACAAAAGCTTGCACTATCTATCTACACACACACACACATCTAGGATTCTGGAAAGGGGAGTGCAGACGGTGTGATGCATCATCTTATATAACACAACACACCTTCTTCTCTAGGTAAGAAGAAACTAAAAGCTTTACTAATACTTTAGGGCCCTGGAGCTGTATTGCTCAGTTGCAGATTGAATAAAAATAAATATAACTTTATTGGAATATGCGTTAATTCATTAGATGGCATAATACATACGTATCACACTCGCAACAAACTAGGCAAAACATAATCAAATGATGCTGTTCCTTTAGTCCTGATGTCATTAGAATTAAACAAGCATCTCCCAGGGGTCTAAAACAAAACCTAGCCTTCTTGGGCATCTCGACAGTGCTGTCACGGCTTCACCTGAAGTTATTTCTACACCCATGTTACTAATGTTTGCCTGAGTTAACATTCCCAAGCCAAAGTTAAAGTTTTTTAGCTAGAGTTAAAAGTCTGCAGGGCTGTGAAGCAAGAGCTGTTACCAGGAGCAGCCAACACACAGCAGACTTGCAGTAGAAAGAAGGCATGATTAGTGGAAAATCAAAGCTATTAACAAGGATAAAGTCTCTTAAGGATAACACCTATGGGTGAAGGCTTTAGGAGGAACAGGGTAGTCCAGGGGTGCTCAACTTCCAGCCTGGGGGCCAGATGTTGCCTGCGCAGCCATGGCACATGGCCTGTGGGGAAATTTGGCAGCAGAGGCACCCCGGCCATTAACAGAGCCACCCCAAGTCCCACATGGCCGTTCAGAGCCAGGTCATTCCCCACCTTCCTGGATGGGTGCGACCACCCCCCACCCCTACCCCTACGGGGCCAGGCCCCGCCCCGCCGGTTTCCAGCTCAGGTGGGGGCTGGGCGCCGGCCCGATCGGCCCGAGGGCGGAGCAGCCCGCGGGGGCTGCGGTACCTGCTCAGGCGCCTCCGCTCTCCGCGGTCCGGGCCGGACCCCGCGCCGCCCTCGGGAGCTC
>NW_017728928.1:15971044-16025144 GCF_001723895.1 Crocodylus porosus
GGCCCGGCTCCTCCCGGGGGAGCTGCGGGCCCCGGGCCGAGCTGGGACGGTGCCAGGCAGAGGGAGGCGGGCGCAGCCCTGCCCTCCGCTGGGAGGGGCTTGTGTGGGGCCGAGCAGGGGATGCCGCCGGGAGTCGACCCCAGAGGCGGGCAGTGGCCGAGGGAGGGAGGGAGAGCAATCATGCTCTCCCCTCACGGCTGCAGCGCCGGGTCCGCCTGCCCTGCCGGCTGTGCCCCGACGGGCTGCGGCTGGGGGAAAGGTCTTGCTGCTCTAACTCGCAGCCGGACGCGGGTGTGACAGAAAACGCTGCAGCTGCGCCCGAAGCCACCCGTGTCTATTCACGTGGTTTCCTCGTGCCCACCCACTTCTGTCACTTTCAAACTGCGCACTCCTCCTGAGCGCAGTGGGGAGAATTTAGGCTTGGGCTGTTGGCATCTGTTCTCATTCATTTTCACTACATGCGCCCCCCACCCCATACATCCTCCTTGAACTGTTGTCATAATTCCTTGTGGTGCTTCCAATTTAGCTTCTAATTCCCTCCTCTTCCGGCACTGATTACGATCAGCCCCAAGTCTATTTCGAGAATCTTTAAAAACTGCTCACATTGCACTTCGGGAGTCCAGTGCTTTCCATTTCCACCATGCTACTGCTTTATTTGCTTCCTCCTTTTGGCCTTGTACATTTTCCACCTGTTTTTCTAATTTCATAATTTCCACTACATCCTTTAAAGATATCCCCTTGCAATGCCTTTATTGTGCCTACCAGATAGCTGCTTCTTGCTACTACTCCTTTGCTGTCTTTAGGTGGACTGCTCCTTTTGTTGCAGTTCTTTAGTTAAAGCTTTGCATGTCCATTGTGCTTCTCAACCTCTTTTGTACCCAGACCCACTTGTAAACATTGACAGCTAGTCCCAACCCAGAGCCCCACACTCATACCCCCACCCCCAGGCCTTGCCCCATGGGGGCGCAAGCAGCTCCCCAGAGGCTCGAACTCTCCCAGCCTGCAAAGGGAAAGCCACAGCTTCCTACATATTTCTCCTTTAAAGGAGAATCCATTTTTAAAGCTTGTTTGTGAGTCTTTTATGTATTCTTCCAGCCCACTTCTGGGTCATGACCCATGAGTTGAGAAAGGAGTCACTCTGTAACAGCCATTCTTTGTCCTTTTATTCACCCAGGAATTACATCAGAAAAGACCATAGGCCACAAAACTGTATCAGTGCACCTGGTCCAAAGAACACATCCTTACTCCAAAAACCCGGCATCATTTTACTTATCATTCATCCCTAGCTCCGACAATTCTTTTCTCACGAGCCTGCCCTATCAAGTTAATCCAAAAAAGTGGGGCAAGCTCCTGAATTCCAACTTAATCTGAGCTCCCTTCCTTGCAAAACCAGTTTGACAAGTTTACATGAATAAACATCCTAGACTGCTCCCTTCCCCCAACAAATTTTGCAATCCTCAACAGCTGTTTTTAAGGCCAATGTTCAACAAAATGTCTATGCTGTGCACAATAAAATCTCTGAGTAAATTCAGTAGACCTGCTGTGCTTGATGGCTTGCCAAAACTCTGCCCAAAATAATTGCCTGCCCCTGCTGTAGCAGGTCCTGAGAGCAGCTCTCTGGTGTCTGAGGGGAAAACGCCTTTTCCCCTTCCCCTCTCACAACCAGTTGTGGTACTGGGATCTGTCTCAACAGTGTCAGGACAGAAAGACAAGTTTCTTTGGGTGAATCTGATATCTTTTATTAGACCAACTTAAACAGTTGGAAAAATGTTAGCAAGTTTTGGGGTTTAAAAACCCTTCATCAGGCTGAGGAAGTCTCTGCAGTTAGTGTGCACTCTTCCTGAATGGAAGGAATAGTAAAGAAGCCAGAGGCTGGGCTGGTCTGCATACAAGACAGACAGTCAGTGAAGATGTCAACTGAGTGAGTGGGTGAGACGGACTGGGTGGTCGTGGGGGAGAGAGAGAAGGGAGATGAATGTAGCAGTTAAATACTGGAGAGGTACCTGGGAAGTCAGCTGTCAGGGAGGTTACAACGTGTCATAAATCCACTGTCTATAGTCCATGATTTTTTGTATCCAGGAGGTTGTCGAAGTGAAGTTTGTAGGCTCGTCTCTGAGAAGTGTTTTGTAAGTTTCCTTTGAGGATTAGAACTGAGAGACTGGAGAGAGAGTGGTTTTCTTGTGAGAAGTGGGCACCCACAGGTAATTAGGTATTCTTGTCTTTGATGGATTTCCAGTGTGCGCTCATTCTGGTGTGCAGTTGTTGTTTGGTCTCTCCTACATATTTTTCATCAGGGCATTTACTGCATTTCTGATGAGATGTATTGCATTTCTGGAGGTGCATCTGTAAGATGCAGGGATGCTGATGGCTCTGTTGTACGGCGTAGTAATTGTGGGGGATTTGGAGATACTTCTAAAACTAAATGGGCTACATTTTCAGCACTTCTGTGCAAGCCAAGTATTGCCTGCCTAGTCTTACATTTACTGGGGCCAACTTCAGTTCATACTGTGAACAGGGCCTCTATGGGCACTAATCCATACTGCACCAAGTCCTACCCAGGGCTGCTGAGCCTCCCATCCCACAAGGACCTGAGAGGGGGATGGTGCAACTGGGAGTGGGGCGGCACGGTGGCCAGCTGCCTTTCTGGAAGGAGCAGTCTCTGTGGCTACAAGGGACAGGACTAGGAGCAATGGCCTCAAGCTGCAGCAGAGGAAATTTAGGTGGAAGATTAGCAGTAACTCTGACTAGGAGCGTGTTCAGGCACTGGGACAGGCTACCTAGAACTGCAGAATCTCCATCCCTGGAAGTTTTCAAGGGCAGGCTGGACAGACACTTGGTTGGGATGGTTTAGTCAGGGATAATTCTGCCTCGAGGGCGGCCTAGATTAGATCACTTTGTGCGATCCCTTCCAGCTCTACTTTTCTATGGTCCTATGAATGCACTGCGTCCAGAAAAAGAGCACAGGAGTTTAATCACAGGAAGTTCTAATCTAATTCTCCACTCACCAATGCTGGGTATAACATGCATTACCATGGCCCAAGTCACAATTAGAGGCAGTCTACAGTTTCAATAGCTTCAGAGCTTTCTCAGATCTCTTAGCAAGCTAGAGTTCAGGCAGGGCAAGGCCTCTGACATGTTCCTTCCCTGACAAACTCTTAAATATCCTTGGGAAAAGGGCAAGTCATCTCAGGCATCTCAAACTGCACCCAAAGCTCTGCAAAACCAAAACCTGACACCTGCCAATAGGGTATTTGGGGCTGACGTGGTCATTTGTTGACAAACCATTTGCAACTTTGTCACAGAGGGAGCGTGTACATGTGTGCTTTAATGCACAGTAGCCTACGTCACTGTGCATTAAAGCATCACATAAAAATGTACGATTACGCTAATGAGCACTGAAATAAGCTACTGTGCATTAACCATCACTTAAAAATTGCGTGCATTTGCACTTTAAGGCAGCATTTCTTTAGTATCTCACATTACAGATGCTAAATTTAATGTGCATTAGAAAAAAATGCCTTAAGGCACATGTAGACGCGCCCAGTTATACCAACTGCCAGATGAGTTGAGGGACAGGGCATTGCCAGGCTGTTAGAGGACAATAAACAAATGAACATGGCCAACCAGGGGTTGACTCTGGTTTGAGATTGTGAAACACATGATGTATGTTGACAGTGGAACAAAGCTATGAACATATGGGTATCAAGGAGCAGGGCAGGGTCTTCCCATACAACTTCCCATCTCCACTGTTTCAATATTAACCCTAGAATCTAAGGCTGCTAACAGAGCTGAGCAAGCCACAGGATTGAATGAATCCCCCAAGGACAAAAAACTCTACTCTCACAGAACGGGAGAAGAGTAAGGGAACAAAAATCCACGTGAACATTAGCCAAAGTGAAATTGTTCTTAAATCGAGTATTTTCCCAAGATCAGACAGTAGTTCATGGTGCTATACAAACCTTAGCTCTGGACAGAGGCTAGCCCCCACCATTATTTAACAGGCCTAGTTTAGTAGAATCAGGAATCAAATTAATGCAACTTTGCTCTGGCTAATTGCTTCCAGCTTCTATGCAGAGTAAAACTGACCCGAGTAACAGGGAATAAGGAAATGAAAGCAAGTTTAGCCAGAATTTTACCACTCCTGAAAGTAGTGCTGGGGAGCAGCATCTTCTTGGGGAAGAGATTCCCAAGTCACAAAGTCCAAAAGAATTCTCTATCCTATCTCCTCCCCACACACCATTCTGCAAGTGCATCACAACCTAAAGTCTTGCCTTGACAATACAACAATGTAAAAAAAGTAACAGTATACTGCTCACCCCTCCATCAGATCCTCCCAAGGACAGTTCCCTTTCTGCTATTCTGCAGGTAAAACAACAGTCTCAGACCAGAAGTCAGATAACTTTTCTGTAACAACTGTTACAATGCACAGCTATTTGGTAAATACTGGCCAATTCATCAGACATCAAGGGAATGAGTGAGAAATATGAAATGTCATTTGCTCGAAAGTCTCATAATTATAGAGAGTTATCATCAATCATTAAAATAAAGTACGTGATACTAAGAAAGCCAGCCAGAAGACCAGAAATTTTCTGCCCCCTTACAGAAACCCCAAAGACCCTGAAAAAAGCCTCACAGGTCCTGTGCAAGCAGGTCCAATTTAAGGAAACCCAGATCTAAATTCAAAAGGACAATAATAATGTAGCATGATCTCGTATTATCTAGAGCATTTGCTTCAAAACCAGAAGCTCAAAATTTCAAAGAGAAGGCTAGTAAAGGCCTACTGTAGGAGAAAGCCAGCTATCTATACAACTTGCATATCAGCAGGGAGGCCAAGAGTGTAAGAAGCGGCATTTACTGTCAACCACTGATGTATAATATAGACTATTACACAATTCAGGTTAGCCCTAGTGCTTGGCTTAGTAAATGCAATTCCCTTTCAAAGAAAGATCGGATCTTACTTTCCTTGTTTGTATCATTTTCAAACATCCACAGAATATTGCAATCATAGAGGAAGCCACCTGCTTTATGACATTTTGTTAACTTCATCAGATTCTAAAATGAGCTTCCTTGACCTACACTACTAACATCTAGCTTGAATCATTAAAACTAAAAACTAAGATTTTTGACCATGTAAAGTTACTTCCCACTATCGATGCTTTGTGCATATCACTCATTTTCAGAAATAAAGATAAACTGGGCAATTTCCCTTCCTACCTTCAAATTCTACTCATGTGAGTTACAAGCTTCAGGTTCTGGACGAAGGTGTCAAAGAGTGCTATCACCTTAAAAATAATCTATAATTATCACTTACCTAACAATGATTTTTAGGAATGTTTCTACTACTCTTTTTTTCTGTAGAGACAAGCTTCTTGTGAAGTCAAAATGAAAGGCTTAAATTGACTGTGACAGGAACCCACCAAAGTTACCAACTTACCAGCCAGCAGGTGGTAACCCCAGCCCTGGGGAAGAAGAGAGACACCCATCCCCACCAGAGGAGCCACCTTTCCATATGCTCCGAATCAAGCCTGGACCTTGGTGGCTGGGCTGTAACATGGCTGGCTGGCACCACACCAGCCAGAATTTAAACGCTGACTGGCCTGGAGCATGAGGGAAGAGGGCTAAAGGACAGGCTGGAAGAAAAAAAGAAGGAACACATCAAAACTCTAGGACAGTTGTGTCCATTCCCCCCTGCCGGAGCCAAGAATCACACTGCACTTCCAGGACACTGTCCACACCACGGATTACAAATAGGATAACAGGTCAGGCGGGGAAGTGAGTAGGCAGCATGGAGAAGCTGGGCAGAAGAACGGCTGGAGAAGACATGCTGAAATGGCTCTCTGACACTGCGACATCAACAGAGAAGTCCACAGGATAGAAGTGCCCAAGAAAATAGCCACCCAGGGCACGAGCCCTGCACAAGGTCAACGTGAGCTAGACCAAGCCACACAATACCCTGCCAGAAACACAGGCACAGAGAGCCCACTGATTAGGGGCGGCTGGCCCAGCAGGCACAGGGAGCCCAGCCCAGGGGGTCAGAAGTGGTGCCAAGGGCACCCAGGACTAAGGTCAATACCCCAGAAAGGGGGTAGCTCAGCACGCCAAGGCACTACTTCCCTACCCAGCCAAACTTGAGCTACTTAAGTTTTGTTACTTGCTTTATTGTAATTCGTGAAACAGATGCACAAACACCCTTCTAGAGGATCCAAACCTCACCGAACACCTAGAGGAAAAAAGAACCAAATAGGAACCTAACCCATCATTAGAGTCTAACACCCAAGTGGAAAGGGGCAGGATGTAGGGAAGGAGGAGCCCCATAGAAGCTCTACACAAACTAAACTGCACCAAGACCACCAAAGAAACAGGGACCACTTCCCCATAATTAAAAATTCCATCCAAGAGAAACAGCCAAGTTGTGGCAGGTGAGAAGGGAAAGGTACACACCTTGACCAGGTGCACCCTGACCAGAAAGGGTAGAACTCTCACATTAAAGCCTGTCATCTTCAGCCCCTTACTTTATCTCTATCCCTGGCTCATGGGCCATTTCTGCTTGATGCTCTGCAAAACACAAAGCTACAAGAGAAAAGAGAGGAGGATATCAGGGAAGGAATCTCTGCTTGTCAGAAAGGACAAAACTGGAAGAGAAATAACACATTTGGACTACAAAGGTCATACCATAAAAAAAAAAGACTTCTGCTAAGATAGAGGGTCTTTGTAGACAACAAGAATGCGGCCTTCCTACTCACATGTACTAATCATCATTCAAAGGACTCCGAGACTGATCCTAGTTCAAATTAATTTATCTGGGCTGTAATGAAATCACCTGCCTGGTAGACAGAGATTTCAGTGACTGATCCTACCTTCTCAGAATCACTTGAAAAAGAAACAATGGTATAAAAGGGCTGCTTTCAGTAATACTAAGCAATCTGGGAATATTGCCAGGGGAATTCAAGAGGCATGTTCAACATTTGCCTGAACAACCTCACATGGAAAAGACAGAAGAAGACAATCTATAAGCTGTATTGATATAAATGAATCCCTGAGACAGTTTCTTATACAAGAGCTTCCATGCCAGTATTTTCATGAAGAGCGTTTGCAGCTATGAGGTGCATCACCAACCTTTCATATTCACATACAAACACACACACAATGTTCTCTCCCTTTCATCTTCAATCTCTTCCCCGGCGAGGCTAATCACAGACCTCAATTACTCCTAAAAGTGATCCTCATGGCTCAGCTACCCCAAATGACACTGAGTCTATAATCTCTCCTTCCAACGTTCGAATAATTATTTTTTCTCGTAAGTCACGAGAGATAAAATTATAGCAGGCAAGGTCACTTAAGAAATCCATGGGAAAGACAATCTGACCAGATTACAAACCAAAACAACTCACTGAGAGCACTAAGCATTCAGCAACACATTACCAAAGGCGACTAGACAGTCAAACTCCAGAGGGGCGGGCAAGTCCCTGGGAATCATTTCACAGAAGAGCAAGGTAATTAGCCATCTAAAATAAGAGGTGTAGTACTGCAAGTACAAAACACCCTACACTGAAACACAAATGAAACACAGCAACTGCCCCACTGGCACTTCCAAAGCTGCCATTCAAAGGAAATTCAAGTGCCTTCCACCAGAAAAAAAGGAACTATGGACTGAAGATATCATAGAGGTAACAACCTGAAGCCACAGTATGAGTCACAAACGTGTCCAGAAGTGTTGCCAACCTCTATTATTCAAGAGTCAGGACAGAGAAGTCATCATGCATTTAAGTAATAAATTCAGGGTTTTTACTTTCTAGGACACTCTCTAAGAAAGCTTTCAAGACTTCTGCAACCATTAAAGACCCACTAGGCAACAGTTTTGCCTGCCCTGTCATAAAAGGTGCTGAAATTCTGTACTGCTGGGACATTCTGACGAAGGAGAAATGGAACCGAATTCTGGTTTCCAGAACTTCTGGCCTAAACTACTAAGGATGCGACTGTTAACAGCATGATCTGCACAGACGTGCAGAAGCATCAACACTGATGAAGATGGGGCATGAATCCGGGAAAAGCAGTAAGCAGAATTTGACTGTCCCACCTGAGGCTGGGCTTAGAAGGCATATGATGGGGTAATAGATGGGTCTTGAGAATGAACTGAAGAGAGGGCAGATGACAAATTAGTGCAGGGAAAAAAGGAAGGTATCCCAGATGGCAATGGTAACACTGGGAGGAGGTTCTTTCACCCACTCACCCACTGTGGAGAAAACCTCTTTGGTACTTAAGGAGCAATGATCACTGTATAGCTATAAGAGAGAAAGCATGCTTTCAGGAGGAAACATCAGTAGAGGCTTCTGTATGCAAAACTTGAAATGCAGACCACAGATGGCAATCACATCACACCACAGTATCTTCTCTTCTCCAGTAGAGAATGCAAAGCCATCAGCCTCTGACTGGCAATGCCCCAAACTCCATGAAGCTTATTCACTAGCAAGCAACAATCTGCAACTAAACTCCCTGCAGTTTGATACCAATTACTGCATAAATGAAAGCAGTATTTAGCTGCTTTAAAAGCAATGAAAATGACTCAGAATTCAGACACAGAAGCTTTCTTCTCACGGCCTGTTGCTGTTGTCCCAGCATGTGAAAGAATAGACAGTGTAAGTTCTAAAACTGCAAACTATGGTATACTAGACTGGATGCAGAAACCACACTGACATGTCTAAGCCAGCATCTGAAGGTTAAATGTTATTTGCATCATTGCAGGAATCTTAATGGAACTTTGCAAAAAAAAAAAGGGGGGGGCGGGGCTTATTTACAAGTGTTCCCTTTAACTTTCAGGCATGGAATTACACATGCTTGCAGAACTATGACAGAAGATGATCGTTCATTTTCCTTGTAGTACATGCTCCAAGAGCATTAGCCTCAAACAGCTCAAAGTTATGTTCTGTTTGGACTTTGGCCTAATCATAAATACAAAATAAAATGTCAACTTTTAGCTTTGCTCCAACTTATTTTATCTTTTGTTTGGTTCTTGTATTTTAAAGACAGAATGTAGACACTGTCTGGCAGCTTTGCTTTTCAGAACTAGCACTTATGCAAGGTAATTTCTGCCTCATCATTTATTCCTGGACAGCACCAGTTTTCCTTGAACCACTTCTCCAAAACCTGATCAAAACAAGTACCAACTATCCTGTCCTTTTCAATTAGGCTGGCAGTAAAACCAGGAGGAAGTACACATCTCCCTTGAAATGATTCCTGACCATAACCTAAAGGAGCAACATTGATTGACAGTGCAATTCAAAAACAAGTTGGACCTAGGGAGTCTCTCCATAGATGCAGCTAACAAAATTATTATGTTATCAATTAACTGTGGCAGGAAAAGTGATCCCTGCCAGAAGGAAGAAATAAACATACTCCTCTCCCTTCTCTAAAACCACCTAGTCTGAAACAACCCAGGAGACTTTGACTACTTGGTGAGACAGACAAATTTGTAATTATTATGCAAGGCTTCACTGGATTCAGAAGAAGGCCAGAACTTCTAGCTGTTTAAACCTACCTAAGGAATTCTTATTCTATTTCTTTGACAAGTTTCTCCTCTGGAAAAAATAATACAATTACTTTACTTTTGGAAAACCTGATTCTGTCCTTTTTTAACAGCAGCAGTGGGCAGCCTTTGGAAAGCAGTGAGATCAACCTAAAGAGGAGAAGGCTGGAAATGCCCTCATGTCACTCAGCTATTTAGATAAATGGCATTAAAGACAGGAGCTCCATCCTGGAGCTCATTTTCTTCAGCTGGAAGGAGAGTGGCTGCAGGAACAATGGGCTTTATGGTTAGCACTGTTTATGGGGACACCAGGTACCTGCCAACCAACTGCTCCACAAAGCAGCATAACCAGGGGTAGACAACCAAAGGAATTGGCCCCAGACACTGCCTAGCAGGTGTGCAGGAATGGAGGTGGAGGGGCACCAGAACGGCAGCAGCAGGTGCCTGGCACCCAGCCACACCCTACATATAAGTTGGCAGCAACTGTAAACTCAGTGCTGAGCCACACAAAGGAAGGGGGAATGAGGCTGACAAAGGGGGCTCCTGCCTCAGGTCTGCAAGGCCAGAGTTAACTAGGCAAGCCCATGCTGAGAACAGCCCCTGGCTGAGCCCACAGCCCTGCAGGTAAGATTCTGCCTGGCCCTGCCACCCCACTCACCCATGCTCAGCAAAATTCCCCCCCTGCCAACCTGCCCCCAACTCCCCTCTGCCCAGGGCACCAAAATAGCATGTTATACCTCTGGCTTAGAGCTCTGGAGCTGAATACGATTTTGCAGAGCACAGTAATCTTCCTTGTGCTGAATCACTAACCTACCCACAAAACCACCAGCAACCTCTGCAACTGTCCTAATAGTGTGACAGGGTTTCCATAAGCATCTCAACAGCACCTCTGTGTGGGAACTGAGAAAAAGACAAGACTTAACCAAGCAGAGTTCATTTGATACATCACACCAGAAATACATGCAAAAGTATCAGATACCACGTGTGCCTCCCTGAAAACAAAGACCAGAGGGATGCGTCTACAATACTCTGATAAACTCTGCATGATGCTAAGTTAGTTACACAATCTTCCTGCATCTCAGCTCCCCCTGTGTAAAATGGGGATATACATCCTCGGTCTTACCCAATTAGTTTGGAAACACCTCAGAGTTTGGACTGGTTCTTGACAGTTTCTCTGCCCCCACAGGATTCTGAACAGAAACCAGAAAACTGATCAGACCCTTGTTAGTTTTACATAGCACTGACTGCTGCTGCTGCATGGAAAAGTCACAGACACCAGGAAGGACACCGGAACCACACATCTGCAGCAGCAAGATGACATCCTGTCACAGGACTCAAGGCTGCTAATTCTACTTAGTATGTATCATACTCAGACAGTGACTCTCAACCCATTTAGACTCCAGGCCCCCATATCTGACTTGAGCCACACCTAAAAAAAAAAATGCCAGCTTTGACTTTTCATTCATTTCACTCGTTCCTACACCTTAAGAACTGCTTTTTATCATTTTATTAAGACACTCCCACTGGATGCAGTCAAGCCTCTCACTCCAGGTGCCGACAAACCCCTGTGGCTGTGTGAACCGGCCAAGCCATGGCTGGCCGTTCTGGCTGCCACCTCTCTGCTCTGGGATGAGGGCAATGGGCAAGATCTCCCCTTTGGGTCACAACGGTGACATGGCCTGGCAGGAGCTTCTTGCAGGTCCCAAGGCAGCATAATCTTTACTTTGATGCCCCTGAGAAGGATGTGGCGCACGGCTGTATCGACGTAGTAGTTTCCAGGGTCTCCACTGTGGATCATCAGGTTCTCCATAAACTTCACAGACTTGACTCTTCTAGCCTCGGAGTTTGCCAGACAACCCTGGCGCCACCCCCGTGACGAAGCGGGGGACACCCTCACAGGCTCAGCGCACCGATAAGCCTCCCAGAAGTTGGCGACGCGGTGACTCCATGTGAGCAACAGCGCACAGGCTTCTAGTCACAGCCACCTTTTCTGCGCAGAGCCCTCAGGAAAGCCAAACCTCTTCAGCGCCACGGCCATCTGCCAACGGGTCCAGCAGCCTCTTCCACCCTGGACACGCCGAGCTCCGGCAGCCAGGAGGAGTGCTCAGTCCCGGTGGGAGCACCCCTCTCCGGGCCACCAGTGCGCTCCGCTTCCGCCTCCATCCGCAGCTGCACGGCACGAACCTCTCGGCAGCGCACAGGGCCATCGTGGGCCGGCGGCCATCGAGGAGTCTCTCTGCCCCCCAAGGCCACTGAGGACGGAACAGCTCGCGTCTGAGGACAAACCGCCAGGCCGGTGCAGGGAGCCGGAAGTGGGCGGTGCGGACACGTGCCGGGAACCGCGGTCAGGCTGAGCGACGCGCTCGGGCAGTTACAGCTCGGCCTGGGGAAGGCAGGGAGGAGCAATCCATCCCGGAGCTCGAGAGCTGGCAGCATCCGGCCGGAAGAGCGCTGGAGCCGGGCAGGCCTGAGCAATCGATGACGGAGAGGGAGCGGCCGGCGGGACAGACCCGGGCAACCCGCGGCAGAGGCGCCGGCAAGACAGGCAGGACTAATCCAAGGCAGAGCTATCGATCGCGCAGGGGGGAGGGGCGCACAGTTAACCCCCGCGGTGCCACGATCGCGACCGGCCGCATCCCGTCGTCATGCCCCGCTGCCCGCTGCCGCGGCGCCTGGTGCACCTGGACCTCAAGGGCGCGCCGCCCCGGCCGCACTACTTGACCGAGGTAGCGGGGGTCCCGGGCCGGGGCGGGGCGGCTCCGACCCGCCACCCCCAGCCCCGGGCCGGCCCCAGCGGCGCCATGTGTCTGTCTTGCAGGTGCTGCCCCTGTTCCGCGCGCTCGGCGCCAGCGGCCTCCTGGTGGAGTACGAGGACACGTTCCCGTACGACGGGGAGCTGCGGCCGCTGCGGGCGGAGCAGGCCTACAGGTACCGTCGCGGGGCTGCTCGGCTGCCGGCCGCTCGGGGACCGGGGCGGGGGCGGGGTTGGGGTTAGGTGGGATATTAGGGAAAACTTTCTCATGAGGCGGATGGCGAAGCCCTGGATCGGGTCACCCGTCTGGAGTGGGGCTGGGAGCTCTGTCCTTGGAGGTTTTCAAGGCCCAGCTTGGCAGAGCCGTGGCTGGGATGATCTAGTTGGGGCTGGGCCTGCCTCGAGCAGGGGTTGGACTAGATGTGGCCTCCTCTGTCCCTTCCAGTCCTCGGCTTCTCCCCTTCCCACCCAAAGAAGCAGAGCGGCAGGTTGCCAGGCCGGGTCAGCCGCGTCCCGCCAGCGCTCGGATGCGCCGCAGCCCCGCCGGGGACGGGAGGGTTCAGGGGCTCCTCGTTCTAGTCCCGCCATAGCCACCAGCACCTTCTGTGGCACTGGGACAGACTGAGCCTTGCTTTTCCCATGTCCAAAAGGGAGATGATGATACCAAGCTACCAGCCGTGTAGGGTGTTGTGCCCTCAGTAAAAGGCTTGGGGAAATGTAAAGGGCATACCCCTTATGGTATGACACACCTGCTTAAGATGACAGCTCTTAAACTAGAAATAAAGGAGATAAAAACAGCTGGTCAGTAAGGCTCCTGGGACAGTTTCCACAGAAACAGGTGTCCAGGCAAAGTGCTAGTACTTACATCCTTCTGCATAACTTTTTCCCTTTGCACTTGCAATTTCAGAAGTTAACTTCTTGTCTCTGTCGCTGTGCATTGGCGTTCCACGAGCCCTTTACTGGGATTTCTTAGTGTACAGCAAACCACAGTCTCTGCAGTCACTGAAGGTTGGGAAAAACTCTGGGATAAAACAAGTGGTGTATATATTAGAGCAGCGGTTCCCAATCTGCAGTACAGGTGCCACCAGTGGTACTCAAACAACCTGTCAGTGGTATGCATTTAACAAATTTATTATAATTACTTTGTATGACAAAAATTTGCTGGCGGTGCTTAAGGTTGTATCGTTTTAAATTGGTGGTGCGCAGTCTGTCAGAGTTTGGGAACCACTGTATTAGGGTATTTGCTTTCTAAAGCAGGCAAGCTACTGGTGCTGGTTGACTCTAGATGCTCACTACCAACACAGATAACCAAGTACCCTGCCTGATGCACTTCCCTTCTTTCTTTTTAGCCTTTCAGAAATTAAAGAGATATTAAACGTGGCAAAATTGCACAAATTAGAAGTTATTCCTCTGGTGCAGACGTTTGGACATATGGAAGTAAGTGCATCAATCCAAGGTGTCCTCATGTTGGGGAGACTGAATAATTCCAGGAAGTCTGCAGAGCATGGAGCTACCGAGCCAGTGACACTGCTGTTGTTCAGAATTTAGGAATTATTAAACCATTTAAACAGGATCCTCCATCTAGCAACCCAGAGTTTTTTGCAGCCACTAATGAATTCATCCTCTCAGTCCGCTAGTGAGGCAGGCATTAACCCCACTTTCCAAACAGGGAGAGCTGAGGCAAAGAGAGGATGTGACATTACATTGGATGTAAATGTAGAATAAGGACTAGAATCCAAATTTCCTACTCCCCATCAACAAGCCTTTACAGCAAGATAATTCTTTGCCTGTTAGTAGATGAGTTCACAGAACACTTCTGTTGGGGAAACTCCCTATTACCTACTCTGCCACCCTATTCATTCCTCTCCCGTGTACTGGGAGCGGAGATGATGCAGTTTGAACCTCCTGAATTATCCACATTATTGCCGCATGTTGTTGATAGTGATGAGATGGAGAGAGAAGTACGTGCAGTTGTTTCTGACCTGGGACAGCAGCCAATGCTGTGTGATACTTGGAAGGAGATGCTTGATGGAGGGGTGAAGAAAAGCCAGATGTGTCCTGCCTATGCTCTGCTTGGCTCTGACCAGGCCTCTCATTTTCACCCTCTCATTTCATGAGCAAAGCAAGAATCTTTCCTGATTCCCAAAACAGTAACCGTTAGCAGAGTCTGT
The DNA here is from genome assembly GCF_001723895.1 of Crocodylus porosus. Taxonomy (NCBI): domain Eukaryota; kingdom Metazoa; phylum Chordata; order Crocodylia; family Crocodylidae; genus Crocodylus; species Crocodylus porosus. Next base: position 15,985,491 of record NW_017728928.1, read on the forward strand.
TGGGCAGTACTGTTTTGTGTCCATCACTTGTGTCTTCCAGTTGTTCTGTGGTTATAGCTGTGAGTTCTCCTTTCTCCTGCAGTTTGTGCTAAAGCACAAAGAATTTTCCCACCTGCGGGAGGTGAAGGCATTTCCAAATGCTCTTAATCCGCACAAAGAGGAATCCCAGCTGCTGGTTAGAAAAATGATTGACCAGGTGGTGGCACTGCACGATGGCTTACAATGGTTTCACATAGGCTGTGATGAGGTAGGATTCTTATGGCATGCTGTATTGTACAGTGGGGGCTCATTTGGGCAGATCAGAAACTCCCTGCCATCACCAACCTGACCGGTCTCCCCCAGGGGCTAATATTCTCACTGCAGAGTCTCTGGGAAGTGCTCAATAATGAATTAAACCACATGAGAATATCCCCAACCACCTTCACTACTTTTAGCTATCACAGCACCAGTTCCTTACTGCCTGTAAGTCTTCATGTGGCTCTTAGCCTCTTACAGAAGCTCCTTGCGCTGGAGTGCCTGCCCACTTTGTGATAGCACTTGAATAAATTTACAGGTTAATTTATCAAATTAACGCCCAGTACCTACTACTGGGTCAATGACATTCGAACTAGAAGGCTTCCTAGAAAACTCTGCACTCTTGGGAACAGTTTCCACATGACCTGCATCTCTGACCCCTTTATGGGTTCCCCACTGAAGTAATTGGCTAGAGACCAGAGATGTTTTCAGGAAAAGGAATCTGCATTCCTTTCGCTCTAGACCTGGCCCCTTGTCTGCAGTCCCTTGCAGTTTGCTTCAGGTACCACAGTAAGACTTAGCTGTCTGTGAGAAGCAGTGACAGGAGTGATTTAGTGACTAGCCAGCTTTCATAAACCAAAGAACTAGCTAGTCAAAGTGAAAGCATTCTAGAGCGAACACACCATAAAACAATGAAGAGCTTAAAGCGGGGGTTTCAAAAATATGGCTTATGGGTCAGATTCGTCATCTAGCCCCCAGTGCTGCCTTTGGGTGTGATCATCCCCACACAGGCATGGTGTGTGCCCATGGTGCAGGGCCAACCCATGGGCTGAATTTGGCCCATGGACCCCTTTCCTTTCCCCAGTCCAGCTGGGGCAACCAACATGTGCAGCGCTGCTGCTGTGGCTAGACTGCACTGCATGTGGCACCTCTTCCAGATATTTTGGGATCCACACTGCCAAACCAGCTGGAACAGTCACTAGATCAGATATACTGGAGGAGGAGAAAGGGGAGGGGGCCATCAGGCCCATGGACTGGCCCAATGCCACTCATTCGACCTACAGGGTTGGTTGAGTTTGACACCCCTGACTTTAAACACAAACCTGTTTTACCCTGCAGACATCCAGCATTTCCACTGAGACTGGTACAGCTCGGTACATCAGACCATCTCACAGGGTCTCTCCATGTCGGTCATGCTCCCATGTCAGTTTTTGAATGAAGTGAGAATGGCTTCTTTCCCTGAGTCAGGACCTTTATATGTCTCAGGTCCTTTTGAATTGGCAGGTCTCCTGAGTTACGTGAAGCCCGTAAAAACTATTTGTCTAGAGGGCAAAGCATCAGAAGGCTAATATTTGTAGTAATCCAGTGGTGGGAGCTGGCATTGCCCCTCTGTGATTTTATTTCCCTGTAGGAAATATGCTGTATATGGCCTACTCGGCCAGAACGGTAATTGCTTGTAAGCTAGGCAAGGATGTGTATAATGTGCAACATTCATATAATAGTTTTTTGTTCCAAGACTGTTACATCATACTAATATCAAATATTTCACAATATTGTGTCTGTCACATTTGTTCCTCCACAGTAAAGCAGGGTCTTTTGTTTGGTACTCTCAGGTCTACTACCTTGGTGATGGGGAGGAATCAAAGCAGTGGTTGCAGCAACAGGAGAATAACCCAGAGAAGTTGTTCCTGTCCCACGTAAAAGCTGTGGCCAGTTTCATTGCCTCATCTTATCCCACAGTGAAGCCCATAGTATGGGATGACATGCTTAGAGGGATAAATGATGAAACATTGACAGGTGAATGATCCGGGAGGGGTGTGTCTCATGTGTTCAGAAACTTAAAAACCATTAAAATGTATTGTTTGAAACAGGCTGTACTGCGCAACTCCCCTTTCAGTAAGGGCAGGAACAGGTAACAAATTATTCATTTCAAATAGCAAAAGGGAAAAGAGGGATGGTTTAGCGGTGAGGCATTAGCCTAGGACTTGAGAAACCTGGCTTTGATCCCTTACTCTGCCACAGACTTCCTGTATGACCTTGATTGAGTCACATTGTCTCAGTTTCCCCTCCGTAAAATGTGGGTAACAACACTGCCCTTCCTCATAAGGGTGCTGTGACTGAGAGATGCTGAGGCATGCTGGTAAAAGGGTCCATATAAGCAGCTAAAGTAGAGAAGTCACTGCTCCCTTTGTGGTGGTTTATGGAATAAAGCCTTGTCTTTGTTCATTTAAAAAAATAAATCAAGGCGGAGTTTTGCTTCCATGCCCTCAGCCCACGTCCATGGCTTTTTGGGCACAAGGTGACCTAGACAGAAGCAGCTACCTTCCAGGGGTGCAGTTTCATGGAAAGAAGCTATGACCCAGTATCTTTGACATGGCACGTTATCACTGTACATGTGGCAGTGTGTCACACACTGACCTTAGGGATTACTCAATGGCCTTGTTCTGCCCTCGCTTTGTTTCTGGAAAAAAAAAAATCCAACTCCTGCCAAACCTGGAGCAGCATCAGACAAACAGGGCTCCAGGCAGCCACCAGCATTGTCCCTATTGTATTGTAGAGACCTGGTCTGAACAGACATGGGCAACACCACCATTACAATATTGATGGCCACCTGTAGCCCCATCACCATTGACTGAACTGTGCAAGTGCTAGCCATGGTGGGAAATCTAACAGTGGGAACAAAGGCAAATGGAGGCAAAACAAATGAATCTGCCGTGAGGCTGGTGTCAGCATCCATCTTGGTGCACCCTCCTGCTCTAGCTGAGAGATTGCACTGTTGACCTGATCTAGGTCAACACAGTGCTGAATTATGGCAGAGTTGATTATGGTGTGGCTGGGGCTGCTTTCTCAAGGTCTGATTCTGTAACACTTCAATCCAGGTGAATGAGTCTGTTGCAGACTAACTTGGAGCCAGCCTACACCTGTTAGTTGTAGTAGTGTTGTATTGCCAGAGAGCCTCAAAGCACCAGGACCCTAAAGCAGCAGACATGTTACACTACAGTCCCTGCCCCGCATGCATACAAACAGCAAGTTAGTAGAAGTTTTAGGTGTGCAAAGAATGCATGATTGTGCCCTTTCCTCCCATTATCAAATGTATTAATAGACCAAGAGAACTGAGATAAAATTCTGATCAAGTAATTGCATTTATGTCACAAAGCAGTTTTCTAAGTTCAAGTACCAGCTATCAAGTGTGCCCAGAGGAATGGTAATAAGATGGACTGAAATGCAACTTTTTCAGTCTTGCCAATGGAATAGTGTCTGTCTGATGAGTTATCTCTACTTGGCTCCCTTGTTGGCAATTTCAGGAGAAAGCCTGAACAAATAGATCTTGGAGCCTGAACTGCCTCTTCCCATGATTGATATCTCACTAAGCCAGGGCTTGGCAGGGAGAGGATCTGCAGAAAGTACATAGTAGAGCCGTCTGTTCTGTACCTGTAAAATATTGTAGTCCGGGCCTGGCAAGCATTAGCCATGGTGTGATGCATGTATCATTGCACCATTAATCCAGATTCTGGTTTGTGCCTTAAGTTACCACTTTGCTTCACTTAAATAAATTTTTTCCCTTTCCAGAATCTGGGGTACCAGAGCTCGTGGAGCCAATGATTTGGGACTATGCAGAAGATATCGATGTAGACAGCAAAGGTTTGTACTCTTTCTACTGAGCTGCTTAGAGGAAGCAAAGAGATTAATTAACTCTTTAAAAATGGCAAAATTATAGTCTGTGGTGCCTGGACAACAAAAATGTCTGCTTTATTAAACAGCCCCTCCCTTAATTCATTAATTGTTTTAATAAATGACTATAAAAACATACAGATCCTGTTAGAATCTCCATGATGGTTTATTGCTTTTGAGACGGTTTTGAAAGAAGCATGGCCCTTCTCTAGTAGAAGGGAAGAAATAGAATATATGTCACAAAACCTTAGTCTGCACTTCTGTTAAAAAGGATAGAGACATCTATGCCATAAGGTATTGCACTTTAAAAGAAATAAAAAATTAAGATTTGTCATTGAAATCCAAACCCAATAAATATGCCATTACATCTTCCATTTCAGTGCTTCTCATAGAAAAGTATCACAAGTGCAACTTTCCCAAGCTGTGGTTTGCTAGTGCTTTTAAAGGAGCAACCGGGGCAAATCAGTCTCTGACCCATATTGGACATCACCTAAAAAACCATCTCCAGTGGCTGAAAGTGGCACACAGTGGCCATGCAGATATGCTGCAGGGCATTGCTCTGACTGGCTGGCAAAGGTAAGGGCAGATTTCTACATGAAACACAGGTAAAAAAATTCTTCCAGGTAACAGCATCAAAAGAAGGCAAGGGAGGGGAACCAAAGACCCACAGGGGAAGCCTGACATAATGCAACACCGTCTGTTAGGTTTGCTTCTAGCTCCTGTCCACCTAACTCTTATGTATAGTGTTGATAGGTTTCAGTCCCAATTGTCCCCATGCCTCGGAAGGACTAAGGCTGTGGAGGGAGGATAAAAATGGTAAAGGGAGACGACTAAAACATCTTCAGGCCTGTACCCAAATGATAAATTGCCACACCTGGGACTAGATACTTAACATAGAAAGAATAACCTGCTACATCCTTAACCACTGGACCTGTGATTTGTTACTTACAGAATTAACCAGCAGCAAAGGCCAATAAGGGAGACACTTGCAACAGTGAGGTCCTGGGGCAGAATGAAGGGTTACACTGTGAACATTAACTGTTTTAGAAGCCCTTAGATTGGATTTTCAAGAAAGACCATTCTGCATAAGAAGAGAGAGCATTTTCTTCAGATACTATCCTGATTTTTAGGGGTGCACTGCTATGATAGCCACAGTGGTACAGGAACTATAGGAGAGGCAAAGATTTTTTGAGGGTGATATACTTCACTGAACCAACTGTACTGAATCAGGTGGATGTCAGTTTGTCCAGTAAAATATATAACCAAATTCCTGATTTGTAACACTCATAGGAACTATTTTGTATAAACAGATGGTGTGATGAGCATGAGTGAGGAAACTACAGGTGTAAAAGATGACCTTAAAATGATTGCAGTCTAACTTTGATAGGACCTGTTATTTTTATCTTTCAAAGTACAAATATTTTAGCAGGGTGAGGTTTCACAAACTCTTACAATCCAGTAAAATCCTTAACATTTAGGGCTTCACTACAGACACTTCAACAGATAGTTAACTAGCTTTGGAAGGAGTTACTTTAATATCAAAGGAAAGGAATGGCAGAATTAAAGGCATTACAGGGTGTATGTCCAACCTTAAAACTGGTTTCAAATACCATGAATCAGCACGAGGAAATGATAGTAAATAAGGAATAAGTAAAGGTGTAGTCTGATGTCATCATAAATTCCCATCAGTAAATATGGATCATTGTACAGGTGCTTCTCAGAGACTGTAACAATGTATCTTCTCAGAAAGTTATGTTTGTAAAGCACTTTGAGATCACAGGATACAAGCCTAACATTTTATATTATCAAAGTACTGTTCACAGTACAGCATTTAATGGAGGAACATTTTCTTTTCAGGTATGACCACTTCTCTGTTTTGTGTGAGCTGCTCCCAGTGGGAATCCCATCGCTGGCTGTATGTCTGCAGGCACTAGAGAATGGTACACAGTGACATCTGCATACTCCCTCACAGCTAATGCCCAATCCAAAAAAAATTAACTGTGCTTAGAAGTCTGCAGGATCAAACCATCTCAAAATTTTATATACGTGTCTGATCACGAAAAACACTACTAGTATAATTCCATGTGCTTCGTATCCCCATAGGCGTGAGTCTCTTAATAGCAGTTGCCACTTTCTTACAATGTGGACAGGTTCACATGCAACCTATAAGCCCTTTAATTTAAAATAATTATAAAATCTTGTTATAATGCCTTCATGGAGGTCATAACTGAACACTTATTACATGCTTAATTCCTTTTAGCATAGGACAGGGGTTCTCAAACTGTGGCAACTTCAAAAGGGGTCACAAACCCATACACTGCTGCATGGGCGCACAGGGGATCCCTCCACTCATCAATTGGCCACGGGGGAGGGGGGGTGTCACCATATCGCAAAGTTTGAGAAGCCCTGGGATAGGAATTGCTTTTGAAGCTGATTTGATTCATGCCTCTTACATAAATGACTAATTGATTAATTATCCAAATCACAATTCCCTCAGGTCTTGTCTACCTATAAAACTTGTTCTGTTTTAACTAAAGTGATATAGTTAAAGGTATTCAGCCATGTTAGAGTGCATGCAAATATATTGCTGTAAAGATCATAGGTATTAGGTTGCCTTTAGACCTCATAACATCCACATTAGGGACTGCATCAGCATAACTATTTCAGTAAAATAACTAGATCCCCCTAATCAAAACAGTTGAGTGGTACAAAATCTATGCAGATTAGGTTTTAATCTAAAATATTAATCCTGGAGTACCTTTTGGTCTTGCAACATTTCTTGAGAAAACAACCTCCTGATTTTTTTGTAAAACCTGAATGTAGCTAGAAAGAGAGGGGAAACCCTAGCACTACTTATGTAGTGCTTATGTTGTACTTATGGCAAGAAGAAACCTGGGCTGGCAGCAGTAGTCTCTAGTGTGGAAACTGACTGGCAAGGCTTTTTTCTAGCATGAGAATTAGCAAGCTGTCCTGAACTCCATGAGCAGAGATTTCAGAATTCCTAGCATTGTCTCAGCTCTAATTTCTATTTAAGTACATGTTTTACTTTTAACTGCATAAGGAGAGGACTTGGGCCAACACCAAGTGCTTCTGAAAATCCCTCAGAAAAAGTATTGTAAGGATTGGAACCCCCTGACATTTATGGCTTCATTTTTTCTCTGTTCCCCTTTTACTTATTGCACTTGTCCTCTTCTCAGATGGCTATTCTGAAATGGTTAAAGAAAATGTAGAAAAATACCTGGGGATTTCCAATCTGGAAACTGACACTTTCATGAGGTAAAGCCCCAGTCACTAGAATCAGATGCTTTGCTTTGTGGCAATGTGATGGACTGACAGAGATTCTCTTTGCACAGTGCAGGTCAGGGGACCTTTCCAGGAAGTGACATCTTCACCCTTGTGACTCAAGTTGGCTTCTACCTGAAGCCCTCAGTGGATGAACTTCTTGAACAAAACAGGTGAAAAGTTAAAGAATTTCTTGCCAAATGAAAGTAATGTGCCTTTGATGTATAGAAGTACAAAATTCAAACAGCACTTGTGAACTTCATGATGGCTAAGATATTACATGGCCCTCTGCTCTGAAACAGGAATCTCAGTAGAGGGTAAGCCATTTAGGGCTGGATTCAGCAAGCACCTGAACACCACAGCTACCTCTATATACTATACATGATTATATTCTTTAGCTCAGTGTCCAACCTGCAGCACATGTGGTACGGGCAGCCTATGTGTGTGGCACATGGCAGATCAGGGAAGGGGCAGGCAGCACAGTGGCAAATATGGTAAGGAGCAGAAAACAGAGTGGAGGATCAGGCAGGGGAAGAGGATGCACTGGGGGAGGGTGCAGGGCTTAATTTGTGGCATGCCTGCCAAGAAAGTTGGCATCCACTGCTTTAGCCAAATCAGGGCCTTGCTGTCACTGAAAGCAAAACATCCTCTTTGAAAGTTAGTCTAAAGCAGACTAATGTGTGTTATGGCAAAAATGCCCCAGTCAGTCCCACCCTGCAAGGCTAAGACCAAATTCAAAGGGTAACATTTTGCTAGACATACATAAACCTACTCTGCCTCTGTTTAGGGGAAATCCAGCTTAAGTCACACCACTTCCACATTTAGCCTTCATGTATGTTTTCCTGTTCACCACTCTGCGATTGCTGTTCCAAAGAACATTCACATTTAGATTCATTTTCAGGTATATCACAGGCTGGTTCAGCCCCTATCACAGAGAGAGGAAGATTGTTCATCCTATAATTATACATCACTTTCAGCCAGATGTATTAAGGTAACTCAACACCCCACTTTGCAAAAGACAGGAAATAAAAGTCATAATTTTCATGTGTTCTGGTGACTATCGAAAATTGAGGTTTCAAGTCCTTGCAGTTTTTCATGATTAGTGCTTAGGTATCACCATTTAAAATAAATCCAGTTTAAAACAAATTACTTTTCCCCCCTAAAAAACATAGCCATTCTGCTCAGAGATTGGATTATGTGCCAGACTTTACCTAGTGGTTTTTATCCTTGAAGAGAAAATTATCATTCCCATTTTAAAGCTGGTGAAAGAATTGACCAAGGTTGCACAAGAAGCCAGTGGTTAGGGCCTGAGAAAGAACCCAGGTTCCCCCCCCCCCGTGCCAGTTCAGTTCCCCAAGCAATTCTTTGGCTCTTTCAGGAGCTACATCATTGATTTTTGTCTCTCCAGTCAGTTTTAAATTATTACTATGGTGGGAGGATATCAAGCCATGTAGATTCTTTTAGTGGTCAGATTTAAATCCCTACTAATCAAAGTTAGGTTTTAATTAAGCTTCAGAAATAATACTCAGTCCCTATATAGAACTGTTGGTTCTGAAACTCTTTTTCAAAGTCACCATATTAGACATAGGCCAGGATCACAGTTCCAGAAACCTAACCTACCATCCAGTAACCTCAACATTTCACCAGCCTACAGGGTAAAATGCATCAAAATTCTATACAATATACACCCTTTCCTGGAGAAAGAGGTGCAACATTAAAGCCTTGGAACTGTACCTGTATGAAAAGGGTAACCTGTTCAGCCAGGGCTTACTTGCAAATGTGGTGGGTTCTGAAAAGTATTATGTACAGCAACATCCTGTTGGCTTCTTCCTTTTGTTTCTGCTTAGTCTTCTCTCCAAGTGGAATGCCTTGGCACAAGACCTTCAAGTAGCCATGGAGAGAGTTTTCTACTTGTGTACTATAGAGGAGTGGATGGAGGAGAATGTCCATCCCAGCCTACAAAAACTTCAGCAAGTGATGAATGACTTGGATGCAGCAATACAAGCACAATCATAGCTGCTCTCTAACTGCAGACTGATTCATGAGACACTGCTGGCTGCAAATTTATGAGTAATCACATAACCAGGGCTAAATCACCCCTAGAATAGCGCAGACAACTCTGCTGAAAACACCTGTAGACACTAGCAAGGGATTTATGCTAGCATGAGAGAGTATGAGGATTTGGGGTTTTGTTTTCACTTCTAACAAATGATTAGCTGTTTTCAGAGGCTGAAAATACACCAAACATCATTAGTGGACTAGACTTACTCCACTGTATAACAGGGAAGACAGGAATGGGGCCAAGCTCAGTTGTGTTCATTATATTAGAAGGGTTGAGAGGATATAGATTTATCCAGATTCAAATCAACAGTGATATGCTTTCATGAGATAAAGGCAAGTAGAAATGGTAACATGACAAACTTCACTTGCCGATTAGCTTGGTAACTTCTCCCTCCTAGTACTGACTCTGAAATCAGGTCAAACTCAAAATGTTCCAAGTGTGCTCATTTTACAATAAATATTTGAAACACCTTTAAATTATTTGCATTATATGCTGCTTGCTTGAAACTTGTAAGTATGCAGGAACCCTCAGGAAGGATTATGGGTAAGTTGTAATATCTACTGTGAAAGACATATATATTTAACCTATTAATAAATTTATCAGACCAGAAAAAGGAGGAGTATGATGCAAGTTAAACACTGTAAAGTAAAGAATAACCACCTTTAGCCTGTGCTTTCTGTGTCATATTCATTCACATTATGGTTAATTAAAGGTAGCACCCTTTGTCTGAGTTTAGAATGCCTTAGAAGTTTAAGACCTAAGATCCATTTGCTTTTAGAAAAATGTCACAGGTTTTGCACACACTCCGTGTAGCAAGTTTTCTTTGAAGAAAAAAAAAAATCTTACCACTTAAGACAGACAACTACAAGTAAATTAATTTTACATACAGACAAAGGAGTTATTGCACCAGATTTCTATTCTAATTCATTATTTATATTTAAAAACATGATTAGAAAACACAACTCCTTAGTACATTTGCATCCTGGTAAGCAGCTGAACAGCCATCAAGTTTTAATAGCAAACGGTCAATGAATAAAGAATGCCAAGTCTACATTAAAAAGTTATCAAAACCAGTTTTTCTGAAACATTGGCAACTTAAAAAACCTGCAGCATACAAGAATGACTTTCTAAACGCTTCTTGCAAACATGTGACACAGAAACGTTCCACTTCTTTTTCAGGAGTCTACTGAAATCATAACCGATGCTCTTTATTCAGATGTTAAAAACAAACCGACTAACCTACTGAATGATGTTATAGGAGATTCACAGGTTAGGTCTGAATCATGACACTTGGCAAGGAAAACAGAACTTAAATTACCATTTAAGAACCCTCTGTGGGAGTTGTGGATTTGGTACCAACTGCTGGAATTTTTAAGTGAACATAAAAGGAATTTAGTTGCCAGGGTTATGTTACTCCCTCACCTGGAATGTTTCATCTAGTTTTGTTCAGTACAGTGACATAAGCTAAATCTTCTGAATACATGATTAACTTCAAGTAGGCTTGTGGTTTCTTGAAAGGCTACTCAACTTGCAAATTAAAGGATTTGCAGAATTGTGACTTAAGTCCTTTAATATGCTTACTTTGTACAAAAAAGTAAAGGTCAGCAATGTTCTCACCAATTTGTTCAGTTTTGCAAGTTAGATTTCCCACAGATTTTTTCTAAAATGTGAATCGCAATCCGGATGTATCCAACAGCTAGACTGAATGTGAAGAATTCATTATTCATTGCAAAGTAGCAGGATCAGCAAAGACTTTACAAACACTTTTGCATGAAGAAGAGGTAAATCCACTGGCAAATTCTGAAAACAAGTGTGTATTTAATAATTTTGCATCTTAGGTTGCACTGAAGTTCTTTCCCCCAGCCAAGAGGCAGTAACACTATGTGCCAAGCTGCCAGTTACATCTGTAGGGTTAAAGGCCTAGCCTGCAAACTGTATCCCGCCTGAGGTATCTAGCTCCTATCGCATTCACTTGGTTTGCAGAATTTAAGACTTTGCTTAAAAGCTATTCCAGTTCTTATAGTGGCCAGAACAAAATTAAGGTCTCCAAATAAAAATATAAATCAAAACCAGCGCAGGGGATTGCACTAGCTCTAGTTTTCAGCCTGTGGTCCACAGATCCCTAAGGGTTCCCTATGTCTGAGGGATCTAAGGGGGTCCACGAAAAACGACTATGATCAAAAGTATATGAATACCCACACTTACAATTTAAAGGAGTCTGTACCTCCATTCAAAATTTCCAAAGGGGTCTGGCACCTCTACTCAAAGCTTTTAGGCGTCTAGAAATGAAAAAAGGTTGAAAACCACCACTAGCTCGTTCAGATGCTGGTTGGGGGCGTTAAATGTTCAGTTACTGTAGAAAAACATAGTACAGTGTGTTTGTAAGGATGTTCTATGTATGTAAACCTGTGGACTCAAACTAAGATGACTAAGCACCAATCTGATAGGTGCTGGATAAATATCTCAGGCAGCATTCAATCTGCAGGCAGGATTCAATCTGTAGGCCAGGCCTTTAACCCTACCAATGTAACTGGCACTTTTCCAGCCTCAACCTTAATATAGATTTCTCACTGTTGTTAGTAGGCGATCAGCTGGGTACTAAGAGGAGTCTGTGGCCCAAACCTTAGAGGCTTGGTCCATTCCAAAGAATGAGTCTAAGGCCATTATGCTGAACTCTCCAATCAAGTCTCCCACATTTCAGATATTAGCATTTATCCCTCAATGTGGAGTGTGTAAGTCAGACATAGTAATGGAGGAAGAGAATGCCCAAAATTAAGAACCAAAGGATGGGAGGGGAGACATGCAAAAAATCTCTCAACTGTATCATTGTGAATTATGGCCCTGGGAGAATTGCGCAAATAATATTACCTTAATAAGACTGTCATTTCAAAATCAAATCCAAACACACGGAGTATAGTTTGTATCTCCCATGTGCCATCACCTGTTGAGGACAGAAAACAAAGCCCTAACTGCCAAGATTAAGCTGATGCTCTGAACGTAGTACAGTGCATCTGTAAGGATGTTCTACATATTTAAACCTGTGGACTCAAAGTGACTAAGTATTACATCCTGCCATTCTGCATCACCTCTGCGTCAAAGAGATAAGTATTTGAAGATGGACCTTTGGCTCATGACAAATACCTAGCTCTTTATATAGTGCTATTCATCAGTAGATCTCAGAGTACTTGACTACAGAGGACAGTGTCATCAGTACCTCCATTTTACAAGTGGGGGAACTGAGGCACAATGGTGCAAAGTGGTTTGTCCAGTGTCACCCCACAGAGCTGACATAGAATCCCATTCTCTCAATTGCTTGTCCTGTTCTCTACCCAGAAGCAATGCTATCCATGATAAAAAAAAAGGAGTAGATTTAAATAAAAGGTCACTTTCAGGTGTTACTATCACATTATGAATGTTTTATGGATTTGAGTATCCCTCTCTACCTCTGTGAAAAATATGCCTTAATCTAATTTAGGCTTTATTCCTAAACCGTCAAATCATTGCTGTTCATTAGTACATCTGATTTTCTAACCCTAAATGGTGAGAGGCAGGGTTGAGTCATGTGATATGCTGGCCAATTGATATGGGGCTTCTTCACAGGCACCTGGACTGGCAGACATTTGCTTAAATGTTTAGACTTGCAGTTCATCTTTTTCAGTTTATTAAACAAGGTGGATCACATTTCTTATAAACAGCAGCCACCTGGCTCCATTCCTTTTGATCTGACTGGTAACAGCAATTGTATTCCTATTACGATTTAATTCCCATTTGAAGTCAGCAGCAAGAACAAGACTCTCTCTCACCTGTGTATGCTAGACTCTTAAGGCTGGGAGTAAAAAGCACAGGTTAGAATCCTAACGCCCTCTGTCCATTGAGCTTAAAGCTAAATTTACATTTAAGAGTTTTGCTGGATTGAGGCTCAGACTTCCCAATGTCTTACCCAGTCAGCTCTTGGCCAGTCTAACAGCAGTTTGGCTTCTCCCAAAAGTCTTCCTGCCTCTATTCCCTAAAACTGGGGAGGGTGGGGCAAGGGAATTATAAAGCAGAAACACATGGGGGCGTCTGACTGCTAAAGAAATTGCTTGACAGTAGACCCACACACCAGAAACAATCTCATGCTTGGGCTAGCCTTATCCCTAGTATCCAGTTCAGATCTCCTGCTGAGCTAACAGCATATCAACGCCATCCTCTTCAATGAGGTAGTTATAGGTAACTTACATCCAGCAAATGATTTTAGTATTAATTAGAATTAAATGAAAGCTCCATTAACCTTGATATATCAAACTGCTAAATAAAGGTTTATGAAATAAAATGTACAGTACTAAGTAATTCAGGTCTTAACACTGTGCTGTCCAAAAAAAGTACAAGTTTTATTATGTTGAAGTTACTTTTGGCTCACCATATTATACTTTGTTTTCTCAGAAATATGACATCTTAACAAGCATAACTAAGAGTTCCAGCTCTAGCAAAACTCTGATCAGTGCAGAGGTAGACTGTCCAAAAATCCACTCTTATTTTTCAGAAGATACATTGACATTATATATTTATATGAATAAAACCATTCAAGAAACAAACTTTTAAAACCAGGATCACCAACACCACATATGCTGGAGTTAGTTTTGGTCACAAAGCACTGATGTACTTCACCATCCCAGCTATATTCAGATAGCATCAAAGGCTACAAAGATACTATCTCGCCTGCCAAAAGTCCTAAAATATGGAAAATTGACAGATCTAAGCTACTGCTTTATTTTTTACAGTTGGCATTTTTAAAAATGCATGTGGCAGGCTTTCCATGCAGTAACAGAGTTATTTTAAAAGTACTTAGGGTAACAGAACTTTAGGCCCACCTCTACTGTTTTACCTGGGTCAAATTAGGTCTCTCTTTCAACCAGCAGCTTGAGAACTTAGCAACAGCTTGGAACTGTTCTAAGGCAAGCACCAACACAGTTTATATATTATTTAAAAAAAAAAAAAAAAGCAATCATACTTCTTTGGCCAACCCAAGACGAGCTGTCCTGCAATATCAATTTAAGTATAATACTGGTCAATTTAGACACTTTCAAACTCAAACTTTGATTTCTATTAGTTCTAATGGTAAGTCTGACACTTCCATCCTACAGACCTTGGTATCACCCTAAATGTTAAGGTCCTGACTTACCTTTTTGATTTATTACAGTACGGTGCCTAAAATCAATTCAGTTACTTACTTTGTAAATTTAGCTATTGTAATTAGATATCTACATTACATTAAGTTTCAAGCAATAACATAATATGACTTACAGAAATACAGAGCCCTAACTTACTCATCTTAAGGCAGTTACCCTGCATCTAGAGTGGATATCTGCAATAACTGGAAGTTTACATGCATAGATATGAAAACAAGAAATGAGTTCAAACTAATTCATTAATAAATAACTACATAATTAGAATAAGGTGACAAAATTCATAAACAAGTATCTTCTGTGTCTGCAAATTACATGGAAAAGTAACAGATAACATCATATTTGCTTTCAACTGTACACAGCCATGTCTGAGCAAGTTCATACTGAAGCATCCAAGGAGAAAGCAGTTTATTGGATGCAAAAATTAAAGCAATTCAGCACTGATATGCCTTAACTCAGACTCCTACAATTGTAACTACAGCACAATTCCCAAGCATAAAAAAAACAGTTCCAACATCTTGAAGGTCTTCTTGGATGAAAAAATGCAACCGGCACCATTCCGAAATGTTTAGCTGGCTCGCTTTATTCGCTTCATTTTTACTATTAATACTCATCCTTGGGTTCATCTGCATCACTGTCCTCCATTTCACTGCTCTGCGAGAGGTCATGATGGCTGTCTATGCTGTTCAGTTCCAGAAAGCTAACAATGAGCTTGGCAACTGCTTCTGCATCACTGGAAAAAAATAAATGGTGTAAGAATTAATGGAGTCATGGTACTGATGAGACCGTGAAAGTGCCCAGTGTTGGTTAAGTACCTATCTGAACAGTTGGTCAGTCTATGGAATAAGGCTATAATTAACAGCACCTCCCCATAAGGGACATCAAGGTCCAATCTCCCAATGATGTGAATGAACCCTATTTAGATAGGGACAGGTCAATTCCCTTTAGCAGCTGCGAAGCCAGTGAATCTCTTTCTAATTTATATCACCAGCTTTAGTGATTCTTCAGGCATAACTTAGCTGATAACTGCACTAGTCACACAAGGTAGAAGAGAAGCAGATTCTCTCCTATAGCTGTACTAAAAGAAGTAGAATGAATGGGGATGATAGAAGTTCTAATTCTGAAACAAGACACAATGCTTATGAGCCCCATTCTTGTATAAGCACTTGACAGAGGCTGTTAAGATGTTCTGTTTAGTTTTCAAAACACTTCCTGTCATACTAGAACACCTGATAATAGTAAAATAGCTGCCACTGATATAGTGCAACTTCTCCCATTAAGTCCACACTACTCTTAAACAGTTTGGCTGAGGCCCTGAAATGTACTGTAAATTTCCACATCACCCTCAGCCTATCTGAAGATGCCGTTGCTCCTGAGAAGTAAAGCTGTTGAGTGATCTTTTCTTAAATATGCATTTCCTTCTGGAGACCTGTTATCTCTAAAAATAAAATCGTATAAACAGCCTGATTCTAGCCTGTCACTTCTCCTTGGAAAGCTAGTACGCTGAGCCTGCTGCTTTCTGCACTTATTGTCCCGACTGCCCACTTCTGCTCTTGGCTCTTATTTGCATATGGTTTCAACTGTAAGTCCCTGTTTCAAAGAGCTGTTTTAGTTACAGGTTTGTGCAGTAGAGTAAAATCCAATTAATTTAATCACTCAAAGGGGACTGGTACTGATGACTAATTATCCATGAGTGACTAATAATCAGTAATTAGCCATTTTCAACTTTGGGGGAGACATATTTTGCATGTCATTAAAAACACAACAAAAAATTTTTTCTGACATTTAACATGGAAAAGAAAAACACTACAAAAAATCCACGTGCAAACTATGGATGCTACCTTGCTATATGAGCAATGTAACATTATACAAATAGATACTTAATGTACAATTTCTTACTAGAAAAAAAATTGGCGTGCTGTCTACATGAGGGTTACATAAACAATTGATTACCTACGTCTTACTGAGCCAAAACAAACTGCAAAGCATCCAAATCTTTGCATACATTGACTGGCTTGACAGAGCAAAAGTCAGTACCTTTTAAGATAACTAATTACCAGGAGCAACTTTCACATTTAGTATGTGTACGCATTTTGAAATAACTAATTTAATGTTAACGTGATGAACAAGCCAAAGTGTTTCCAGTTCAATCACTGGACCTGGCAAGGACTCTGTGCACTAACTTATGAGAACAAAGTGAGGAGTTATCCCAGTGACTAAGTAAACAGATTGCATGGTATGTAGCACAAAGAGTTTCTAGTATAAAATAGCAACAATGATCTAGGGGCCAATTTTCCTCTGGACTGAATTACTATAAATCAAATACAGTATAAGGGGGCCTTAAATATGAAAATATTGTAAATCTAATTAGGCAGATACTGTCAGCTCAAGTGACTTAAAACATCAAAGGGTCTGAAAATAAGTGTAGAAAATGAGAAGGACAATTCCGCCAATGGCTAATAGCCAGCCTCCTATAAATCTGGCTGCTGACCCTGTGATGAACATCTCCTGCCCTTACGCACACTGTTAATCAAAAAGTATAATTTATACTGTACCTCCTACAGCCCAGCACTGCATTCTGGGTCAGTGGGTGTGAAAATCCAGTGACAAATCGTAGCACTACCAGGTAACCCTTCCCAAAATAACGCACAGTCTCTTCTTCCACGTTCACATCTCGAATCTCATTCAGCAGAGCCACCACTGTTTGCAAAAGTAAGGAAAAAGAAACTGACTATTGTAATAGCCATTCTCCACACTCTACTTCTCAATTATGCAACTAAGACTCTCAACAACCCCTTCCTACCTTTGATGGCTTCATACTTCTGCTCTCCTCCCATTCAGCTGGGTAAATTCTAACCTGCAGTCAGGATACCAAAGCAATGCAGTATGCACCAGCCGGCATAGTCTGTAGTAATTAACTTGGGCACCTGCCCAATTTATTGTTTCCCACTATTTTCCCTCTTTCTTTAATAGCTGTTTGAACTGTTTTCTGTAGAAAGTAGGTAAATTTAAGGAGATTGAGTAAATGAAAGATTTCAACATTCGGATCAGTCATTTTCAGAGCATCCGTTGATCTGCGTTATCACGCTAACTGATACTTGCTCCCTGTTTCTGGCAAAATACATGTTCTTAGAAGACATCTACCTAGTCTCCAGGACACAAAAAAAATGAAGTTCATACACTAACGCACACCTCCAGCACAGACACAGAATTGAAAGATGTTCTAAATGCTTTCAGGTTTCTAATTACTCCACAGTATTTCAATTTATCAGCAGGCAATTTGATTCAGCCCAGAAAAGAGTATGACTGTGAAAACCAAGGGCATCATGAGTTCAATTTCTAACTGACCTGTGATCTCATGCAATGTAGTTTATAGCTTTGGTTTCAGAATCATAAAAAGTTAGGGTCAGAAGGGACCTCAGGAGGTCATGTAGTTCAACCCCCTGTTCAAAGCAGGACCACCCCCAACTAGATCATCTCAGCCAAAGCTTTGTCTAGCTGGGTTTTGAAAACCTCCAAGGACGGAGCTTCTACCACATCTCTGGGTAACCTGTTCCAGTGTCTTACTACCCGCCTAGTGAGAAAATTCTTCCCAATATCTAACTTTAGACTTCCCTTGCTGCAGCTTGAAACAGTTGCTCCTTGTTGTGTCATCTGTCCTCGGTGAGAACAGTCTAGCTCCATCCTCTTTTGAACGCCACTTCAGATAGTTGAAAGCTGCAATTAAATCCCCGCCCTTAGTCTCCTCTTTGCTAGACTCAGCTCCCTCAGTCTTTCCTCACAAGTTATGTCCCACAGCCCCCTCACCATTTTTGTTGCCCTCTGCTGGACTCTCCAATTTGTCCACATCCTTTCTGCAGCAGGGGACTGAACTAAACACAGTACTCCCGATGTGGCCTCATCGGTACTGAATAGCGGGGAATAATCACTTCCCTCGACCTGCGAGCAACACACCTACCAATGCAGCCCAGTATGCTGTTAACCTTCTTGGCAACAGGGTACACTGCTAGTTCAGATTCAGCTTATTGTCACTGTAACCCAGGTCCTTTTCTGCAGAGCTGCTGCTTAGTCAGTCGGTTCCCAGCCTGCACCAGTGCATGGGATTGTTCCGTCCCAAGTGCAGGACTTTGCACTTGTCCTTGCTGAACCTCATGAAATTCCTTTTGGCCCAATCCTCCAATTTGTCTAGGTCACTCTGAATCCTAGCCCTACCTTCCAGCATATCTACTACTCCCTGCAGCTTGATTTCATCTGCAAACTTGCTGAGGGTTCACACTATGCCATCTTCCAGATCACTGATGAAGACATTGAAGAAAACCAACCCCAAGACTGATCCCTGGGGCACTCCACTTGATACAAGCTGTCAACTAGACATCAAGCCATTGTTTAATACTCTCTTGAGCCCAATGCTCCAGGCAATTTTGTATCCACCTTGCAGTACATTTATCCAGCCTACACTTCCTTAGCTTGCCTGCAAGAACGTTGTAGGAGACTGTATCAAAAGCCTTCCTAAAAATCAAGGTACACCACATCTCCCAGTCTCCCCACATCCAGAAGCAGTCATCTCATCATATAAGGCAACCAGGTTGGTCAGACATGACTTGCCCCTGGTGAATCCATGCTGACTGTTGCTGATCACTTTTTTCTCTGAGTGCTTAGAAATTGATTCCTTGAGGATCTGCTCCATGATTTTTCCAGGGACTGAGGTGAGGCCGACTGGTATGCAGTTCCCTGGATCCCCCTCCTTCCCTTTCTTAAACATGGGCACTATGTTGGCCCCTTTCCAATCACCTGGGACCTCTCCTGATTGCCATAAGTTTTCAAGGATGATGGCCAATGGCTCTGCAATCACATCAGCCAACTCCCTCAACACCCTTGCGTGTATCCCATCCAGCCCCATGGACTTGTACACATCCAGCTTTTCTAAATAGTCCCTAACCTGTTCTTTCACCACTGAGACCTGGCTCACCTCCCCAAACTGGGCTGCCCAGTGCAGTAGTCTGGAAGCTGACCTTGCCTGTGAAGACTGAGGCAAAAAAAGTATTGAGCACTTCAGCCTTTTCTACATCCCCATCACAAGGTTGCCTCCCCCATTCAGAAAGGGACCCGCACTTTCCCTGATCCTCTTCTTGCTACTGAAATACTTGTAGAAACCCTTCTGCCCTTAGCTGCATAGCTGGAGTGCCAGAAGAGTTAAAAGCAGAAAGCTCAAAACAAACCAGATGCAGCACCCCAGATGCTCCTTCCAGAAGCTGAACAAGCTGCTCCTTCAGTACACCTATGTCTGGGGAGAGGGGGATTACACCAGGACCCAAGTGGTGTGCCGCAGAGAGAGGACTGAGTCTACCTCAGTTTCTCATTTTAATTTCTGACACAATGTCATAGCAAACCAAGTTCCCATGTGACAGAATACCTGTAACTTCCAATATTTCCAGAGCATTCAGAACTCTTGGTAGAGGAAATATCTTTTATTAAACCAACTAAATAGGTCCAAAAAATGTCTTTACTTGCAAGCTTTTGGGCTCTCTCACCCTTCTTCAGGCAAAGGAGAATGCACAGGCTGTAATATGAAGTCTCATTTCTACTTGGGAGAAATGTCACAACCTGTGTATTTTCCTTTACCTGAAGAAAGGTGCATGAGGCCAAAAGCTTACAAGTAAAGAAAAAGTTTTAGAACTATTTAATTGATCTAATAAAAGATATCACTTCTACCAAGAGTACTGAATACTTTTGCCTGTAGACCAACACGGCTAAAACCAGTATCCCTGAAATATTTCCAGAGATGTTTTTTACAGGTACACAGATATATCGGTTCATATCTGACTGGCATCGATAAAAGGATAATGAGCAACTGGCTTTTTTTGGACGGTGTAGCTGCTAATGTCAATGATAAGTGCTGCATGCAGCCACATACATGTATGCGTCCAGGAACACAGCCCGGCAGCTTGGACAGCAGCATCCAGCTGGTAAGTCTGTGGGAGAGAAGGGGTGTTGGGGAGGGAAAAGGCATGGGGAGGCAGATCAAGGCCCCCAGATTTGATGAAGGTGGGCTGCCTGCTGCAGGCTCAGGGGCTGCATTGGACTCTTCCTGGCAGCAGGGCCAGGCCAGAGCTGTGCTCAGGGCAGACAGTGGCAGCACTGGGAGGGGCGGCTAGGGGGTGGGCTACAGCCACCCAAAAATTCCACATGGCCCCCCACCCCCACACCCCAAGTGCAGCCCCAACTCAGCGCCCCCCACCGGTAAGAAGCCAGCAGAGGCCCTGGCCCCAAGCCCACAGTGGGCAGCTCGCCCTCACCCCACACACATCTGGGGGGTACATGCCCCCCATGGCTCCTTCAGGGGTGCGCACAGAGGCAAGGCAGCCACCTCACTCCCCAGTCCCCCCACCACTGAATAAGGTACTTGTGGCTCTTTCCCATGCCTCACCCTGCCCCTGCCCTACACTCCCTCATTCACCATGAAGGCCTCAATCTGTGCCCCCTCCCCACGCCCCTTCCCTCCAGAGTCTTACTAGCCAGACACTGCTCTCCAAGCTGCCAGGCTGCATATTGGCCATCAGACTGCTATCAGCCAATATGGCTGGTTAATAATCAGCCATCAGTATTGGTCAAAAAAATCTTTTGAGTGCACCCTTAGATCTTTTTCAACCTTGTAACCAACCTGATCCTTATTCCCAAATGGACTGCACTAAGTTACTGAAGTTCCTGCTTTCCCTTAGGATTCCTGCCTATTCTAGAGTTCCAGAGAGCCTGGCAACTGCTCCATCTTAAATGTCAAGAGGCTTAAAAGATACGAATTTGGGTCTTGCCATCTTGCATTTCCAGAAGCAGCAGGTTTGGTTTGGACTGTGTTGTTGTAACTGACTTGTCCAGAAAATGTGAGAAGCAAAGGGGCTTCAGGGAGTTTGGGGGTATTATCTTTTATTGGAACAACTGAATATAGTTGGGACAAATGTTAAATGAGCTTTCAGGCTCAAAATGCCCTTCTCCAACCTATCCCAAGTATCCAGCTGTATTTTCGGAGCTGACTTGAACAGTAAACCACATCCATAAATATTAATGATGTACCATACTTTTGGTGTGTGCGCATGTAAGCACGCATTACAAATAAGGAAATTTAAAATGGAATGAACTCTAACCCTTCAGTTTTACTGCACCTTAAACCCAGGATTTCAAGTAACAGGTCTGTTACAGGAGTTAAATGATACTAAAACAAAGACACAGGGTTTAAGCAATTTCCCTGTGACTGCATAAACTAGGATTAAAATCCTCTACTGCGACTCCTAGATACACATCTTTCACCAGTCACATTTGCTGAACACACTATAAATTTCAGTACATTAAACCAGGAAAAAAGGTAAGCATGAATAATAAAATACCCAAGGACATACTAATACCAGTATTTAAGAAAAAAATCCAGGCATTCTGACCATATAGGTGAGGAAAGTTATAGCCATTTTCCATTCATTTGTATTTTAATAGTCAAAAAGATTTAAAATGTTGGTGGCATCTGCTGTCTGGAAAGCCACTGGAAATGAATGGATATGACTGACTTGAGTACAGTGCTTTAAAGGAGCATATGGAACAAATTCGTACATAATTCTTCTGTCCGGCACACGCGCTTGGTGACTACAGAAGCCTCTGCTTTCTTACCTTGTTCATGGCCTCCTTTGGAGAAGGTCAGTATTTTTTTGTAGAGGTTAAATGTTTTTAGAATGACTTTTCCCTTGCTCTTGTCAAATACCGCTTCCTGCAAAATTGAAAAACATCAACTAAACGATTCTCGTAAAAAAAACAGCTGACATCTACACCTTTAAAATTAAATTATGCTAATCTCAGCAATATAAACTTAATAAGTTTAATTATAATCACTTGCGTCTCACTGCTGAATTAAAAACCAAAATATTGCCCTTGGCTTCCCCTATAACACAGACTCTCTCTCAAATTCTTTCCAGAAGAGGATTTGAGGTGGTTTTAGTCCCACTTTTGCCTTATCCCTTACAGCTCTAAATTGTGCCTGGTGATAAACCAAAATACTACTCTGGAGAAACTGAAAAATCCTCGTTAGGCTTGCACGTGTGTATTCAACAATCCTAAAGCTTCGGTGTACATAAATTCTACCTACACCTTTTGTCAATGACAAATCACCAATCACTGCCAGGGCTAGTTTTACCTGTTACAACAAGGCTTACATTTGAAAAAAGATGCCCCAAGGATTTGATGGCTTGAAACAGTTAATGAAACATGAAGTTTTTTATGCCTGAGTTACTTATTCAAATAGGTCAAGTAACTGCAGCAAGAAAGTTTTCTGACTGGCAGCAAAATGAGTTGGTGTCCTTCATCTACTTCCTAGTGGGTAAATATCACATCACTAAAAAAAAATTTCACAAACACCATTCCCCTCAGAACGGGGAAGCAGTGAGAGGGAATCTGTCCTGGTTAATGATTCTTCCCTATCACTAGTAGCACTAGCCTATATGTATGGGAAGTATGCTTTAGTCACTGCATGCTCTACTCTTGCTCTCTCCCCTTTAGACAAAATTCAAATGCAAATCTTTCAACTTAATTGTAAAAGTAATCTACAGAGGAATTCATTTACTACAGATAGGCTTAACTGAGTCTCATCCCTAAACCTGAGCTTATCAGTAAAATAATTAGGAACGCAGGACAGGGCCTTCAGGCAATCATTTACCAACAAATCCCCCAAACCACTTTTTCACATCATCATATGCTACTCCCAGGCACAAAAATAGAAATATCAGAAAACACCCTACAACAGGGGTTTTCAGCCCTTTTCAAGGAGGGTACCACTTCGCGTATACTTCTGGAGAAGCATGGGGGGAGGCGAGGGAGGATGGCAGCAGCCAGACGCAGCGGGGGTGGGCTTGCATGCAGTGGTAGCACGGGGTGGTAGATAGTAGCCCCACCCAACACACCCTAGGATCCCACTGGCTTTTTTCACAAGTCCACCACACCTGCAAGCTTGTGGTCATCTTGCTAATCAACCAATGCACCCAGGTACCTTGTTGCTAAAATTTACTAAACAGGATCAATCCCACCAAGTTTCTCAATGACAGTATAACTTATTTGAACTGCACAATATAAAAAGCATCTGGCTGCTGAAACCAACGTTTGACAAATGCTTTAAGCAAGCATAAACACATTTCCTGTCTGAGTTCAGCAAGCGTCTTACCTCCCACTCCTCCAGATTCTGTACAGCCACAAAGAGACACCCAGCTATATAGAAGAGTTTCCATCCCAATGTGTCTAAACAATACAAAATGCATATGTTTTAGATACGCTGTTTGAGAACTAAATAGAGATTGTTATTTAGAAAAGAAGCCCATATCCACTCATGAGAAAAGCAAGAGAGAGAAAAAGAGAGTTTCCATCACAGGACATGTTTCT
Organism: Crocodylus porosus; assembly: GCF_001723895.1. Taxonomy (NCBI): domain Eukaryota; kingdom Metazoa; phylum Chordata; order Crocodylia; family Crocodylidae; genus Crocodylus; species Crocodylus porosus. The sequence continues at coordinate 16,009,314 of NW_017728928.1, forward strand.
CTTTGACCCTGACACACAGTATTTCTAATGTTTTCCATGACCAAAAAGGGTTTTTTTAAGCCGTTATCCATATTGGGATGAGAATTATTCAGGATTATAAACACACTTATAGTTACATGACTTGCAGCAGAATTTTATTATGGGCGTTTACTTTTTTTTCATGAAAACTGAGATAGCCAAGCATATCCAAATGGCTCTTAAGATAGACCCTCAAATATTTGTACTGCAGAGAACAGGGGTGAAGGACTAGGAAATTAGTTCACCAAAACAAGCACTACTTGTTGACTGATTCCTTTTATTATCATCATCTCTTAGCAAACAAATATTTAAATGTGACATGCTGGAAACATTTACACAGTGTAGCCTGCCTAAAGTGCCTGCCCAAAGTAGTCACTAAAATAAGTGTCCAATCAATCTTCTATTGAAGGTGAAAAAGAAATTATTTGCAGTATGTCTGACAGATTTCATGGCAGCCTCTTAAAGAAGGTCAGCTAATACAGACAGTGTTCAGACAGGTTTTTCCAGGACAAAATCCCGTGAAATCTACTAATTACATGGTAATGTAACTTTTCAACTCTGAAGCCCCAAAGAATGCAACAAACAGCTTATAGGATGGTTTGTGGATATTTTCTGCAGGAGGTAAGACAGAAAAATACTTGTTATTTCTTGCAAGCTGATCCAATCTAAAAGAAAAATTGGTTTTCAGGAGGTAATTTCATAAACCCTAAGGATTAGCAATTGCTGACAAGGATGATTTAGCAGAATCACAAAAAGAAGAATACCTACATCAAGGCAGCAAAATCTGTTCAGTTCAGTGGCAGACTGTTAATTACCACTTTCCCAGGAAAGTTGCAAGAATCAACTAATTAATGTTTGTAAACAGGCACTTTATCAGTCAAAGCCCAGGCATGTAAGAAAAAAAAAAATCAGGCAGAAGCTACAGGGGGAGGAGTAGGAGTCATCACCAAGAAAGAACAAACATATATTCCACAAAGGGACTGGATATTACCTGCACTATAGTAAGCAGCAGCCAGACCTATGGAAGATATTCCTGGGGGGGGAAAAAAAAAAGAAAGAGAAAGACAAAAAACATGATTCAAAACAAGCAAAACTCTATATATAAACTAAAAGATTCCTAGTTAAAACATGGACATCCTGAAGTTATTCATTATTTCTCACAAAAGGAGAATCAGGTATCCTTAGTTGAATGCGTCTGGAAGGACTAATAGAAAACTGTGCCTCCACTACTATGTTAACCTGCATCAGAAGATAGCCAAGTGTTTTCACATGCTCCAAAAGTATTTCCTGCCCTGGAGTGAAGGAGCTACATCATGAAAGAATTTGACAAGAAATTATTTTACATTATAGAAAAGCACCATTGAGTAGGAAGTAGAACTGGAAACCAAAATCTTCATTCTGCCATGAGTTCTCTGTGCGGCCTTGGACAAAACTGATTGTGCCTTCAATTCTATTTCCTGACATATAACAAAGAAAGGGAAAACATGCCTACCTTTCAACACTTGCTATAATACTTCATTCCAAATATCTACACAGTGCCCTTAAGACATGATATGTTCTAACCATGCCAAAGGGGAAATCTTAGATTCTAGAAATACCTGGGAGTTTTGCCACCGACTTAAATGGGACCAGGATTTCACCCCAGGTTTCTATAGACAATCAGCTGCGCATTTGTTCTTTTTGTGCCATCTCATACCCGAGGCCATCACACTTTTGCAGGACTTCAAGCACACTCGGTAGCACAGCTAAAGGGTGGTCAATGTTGGGGTAGATGTCCCTCCACAAACAAAATTACTTGAAAAATATATGGGTCTGTTTGTTAGGAGTTCTATTCAGAGAACTCTGTGTAATTCCCTTTCTTTAAAACCTCCGTTTAAACGGATCAAATCATGTCCATGCAATTCCACAAGTAGCTTAAAAATACAGGAAAATGCAGCTCCAACATATTTATTCATAATTATTCTTCTCATGTTCAAGAAAGAATCATCAGTGTCTTACCAACAAAGAGAGACCACGATCTAATTCCAGGTGACCTCTTCAGATGAAGGATGGAACTTGTACGGTTTTCAACCAGCATATACATCTTAATGAGAAATTCCCCACAGCCTATTAACACTCATGAAACCTAGCTGGATGGAGAGAAGGAATACAAACTTACAAACTGTTACTTGACCCCTCATCTTTCCCCTTGTGCCCAATATTTGCTGTGACCTTCCATCATGTCCTTAGGGACAGCAAAGCTCTTCAGGATAGGGCTGTGGTCTCTTATTTGCATGGAGAGCATCATGAACATTCACAACACTGTACAAACAAACAGTAATCACCATGGAGATAAGAGATTTAAATTCTGTAAGAAATGCCTGGCTCCTGCAGTACAGTTCACTTCATTGCTAGCATAAGCAATATCCTTTGCAGTTTCCAAAACAGTTTCTGAGAAACAGATCCTGGAAATAAACTCTCATTGCCTCAAGTAGAAATTGCAAACTTAGATAAAAAGCAATGGAAAGAGCAATAGGTCTTGTAAACATCATTTCTTCTGCTGCCAGAAAAAGGCCACAAGAATGAACGAGACCAGCAACTGAAGGCATGACTACACAGTAAGTTACCATATAGGAAACTGGGTTTCGCAGTTCAGACCCTCATTCCAGAGCCGGAAGCACTGCAGAGGCTGCAGGCATGGCCCAAAAACAAGGGAGTATTTTGCATGGTACCGAAGTTACCCCCTCCCCCTGCAAATGCAAAATAGGTGCAGAGTGGTTCCAGAGACAGCTACATGCAGCCCTCTTCAACCACAGCATGTGCTGAAGGGGAAATAACAATTAAAGGGTGAGAAAAGAAGCACCGATTTTTAACATTAAGAATGGAACAAAGCTGTGCAGCATTTTCAGAGGCACCCCCATGAAGAAATCATCCGGTCTTTCAGCAGTGGTGACCTCCAACACACAGACATAATTTTACCCTTGATGATCTCAATACAAGTACAATAACAGATATATACCAGGAAGACAGCAGCATGCATCTAAGGCACGGGGTGGCAACCCCTGACACACATGCCAAAGCATGGTAGGTTAGGTCATTTTGCTCAGCACACCACAGATGGACCCGGGTCTGGGCAGCTGCCGCCAGCCACAAAACCTGGGCTGATCACAGCAGGTGGCTGTAATCCCTGCTACAAGCAGCCTGGGCCCCACGGCTGGCAGCAGCTGCCCAGAACCAGGGCTGGCTATAGCCTGGAGGCTGCAAACAGCTGTGCCAGGCTCCAGAACCCCTGCTGGGGCTCCGCAGCAGAGTCTCCATTCACATCTCCAGGTAGATGGCCAGCAAGGGGCGGGAGGCTTTGCAACCCTAGCCCCCTCCTTCCCATCAGCCCCTCCCATGCCATCTGCCCAGAGGCTCCAGGTGCTCCAAGAGCCCAGTGCAGCTGTCTGCAGCCTACCTACCACCTGCTGCAGCTGCCCAGAGCCCAGGCCAGCTATGGCAAATAGTAGGAGGATGCAAACGGCTGGCAGGCTCTGCTGCCCTTGGCTAGGTTCTGTTGCAGCAGCATGACAGGGGAAGGGCTGGGGTTGCGCTGCCTTGGCCCCTTCCCCACCCAGCACCCCAAGGCATGTGTGCAGTCATTACCACCATGGAGCCAGTACCAGGGCTCCAGAGCCCAGTGCAGCTGTTTGTAGCCTCCCAGCTGCCAGCCATAGCCAGCCCAGGCTCTGGGCAGCTGCAGCAAAAAGCTGCACCAAGCTCTGGAGCACTGGCACCAGCTCCAGCTCGGTGCCAACAGCAAATGACTGCACACACAACTCAGGGCACAGGGCAGGGAAGGGACCAAGGCAGCGCAAGTCCAGCCCTTCCCATGTCTAGACACACATACGCAGCTGCCGCCAGCAACAAGGCTCAGGCCTTTACAGCTCCCCTGACACATCAAGTCGAGGCATGGGGCAGGGCTGGGGTATTTTTGGCACTCCAGCCAAAGACACTGCCGACCCCTGATCTAAAGGCAGGATTGATCTGGCCAGCATGGAGAGCAACATTCCTTCTACTGGGGAACTGGTAGGGACAGTCTTCATTACAGCGAAGACACAACCATCCCCTGCAGAAGGGGAAAATAGGATGACAACCTTATCCAATCCTGTGTATGTCGCAACACCTGCAACAAGCCCACAAGAGCCTCCAGTGTTAAAGCAGCTGCAAACAAACCAAGCAATTTGTGAACCAGACACTCCTATTTCAAATAGCCTGAAGGACATCCTGCTTTCCTGCCTTTCCCAAAAGAAGAGGCTACCAGAAGGCATAGCATTGTGCTGGTTTAGTGGAAGTAATGTGGCCCAGCAGTTAGCACAGGAAGCTATCCAACTCCTACATCCCTTTTCTAACTGCACTCAGTCACTGTTAAGAGTGGGGGCTCGAGGTTTGGATGCCCCCGAGTTTTGCTTGCCCTTAGCCTTAAGGCCCCCAGAGCAAACAAAGGAGGAGACTCCCATTTCCGTAAACTGGGCTTAACGCTGCTGCACCTTGGCCGGTCCTGAACCACGCCAGAAGAGCAGTTATCCCAAGGTGCAGCTCAGGAAAACTGCCTTCTTGGACACAAATGTATGGCATTTCCCCCACCAAGTTAAAAAGCCACTACTCTTGATCTGAGACTTCAAGAGGTCGAGAAGCTAGTGGGGCAGAAACCCACAGGATTCAGAGACTGCCACTTCGGGGTGAAAAGAACGGTTTCTCCTCAGACACAGCTGCACACTCCTGAAGCGAGGCATGCTCGCACGGCAGTTAGCACAAGGCAGACCACAATCAGAGCCTGCATTACATCACAGCAGTAATAAAAGCCCACGTGGGCCCTCTGCACTTCACCCTCCTGCCATTTCCATGCCCCGCTCTGCAAGGCCTCACGTCCGGCTAGACCAGTGCTCTCCAGCCTGTTTTCATGTCCGGGCCCCCAATTTAACCATTTCGAAGGGGGGCGAGGGCCCCTGGGAGCCCTCACCCGGGTATTCACGTGCTGTTGATTGCCCGCGGGCCCCTCAGACACAGCCCAGCGCCCAGATCTGAAAACCACCACGTAAAGGCTGCCCGAGTCCCCTGGGGCCCGCCCCAGCGAGCAGCAGCGGGAAGGAGGCAGGCGGCCACGGAGCGAGTGCGAGATGCACCAGCCCCCTCCCCCTGCACCTGCACCTGCACCTGCACCTGCACCTGCTTGCAGCTCCTGGACCCCGGCCGCGGGCGGCCCCCGAGACCCCCTCGCCCAGCCCCAGCCCGCGGTACCTCCAGGCGCTGCCTCACGCGCAGCCACACGGGGCGCAGCTAGCGCACTTCCGGACTCCGCACCATAGAGCTCACCAGAGCGTCGACCGGAAGCTGCTGGGAGGGACTTGTCTAGCGCCAGACCTAAGCTTCAGCTGCCATGTTTGTTTCTGGCATTGAGCTTTCCCCGCCCACCCTTTCCAAAAGCACTAATTTCCCTGGGGAGGGGAGTGAATCCAAAATGGCGGCTTGGGACTCACACTTAACGTGGCCAGGCTGTTGGGGTGGGTGTCATCTCCATGAGACCAACAGAGTCATGGGAACAAAGATCTTTGCAAGCTTTTGATGACTCCACTGGTCTAATCAAAGATATCACACCCACCCCAAGAGCCTGGCCCACCTGTGTTCTTAATGACACAGCTACAACCAAGCCCTGCGATTGTAAAATGGCAGCCAAGGGGCTGTGGCACCACAGGGCAGCAGCACGTGCTGAGGGAAGTTCAGAGGCAAAGGCTCGTGCCTCCAGGCCAGGCAGGAGGCCCTGTGCCCTCCTGTCTCGGCCAGGGGCACGGCTGGAGCTCACCTGGGGAGCCGGGCCCTGGGTGTCCGGGTGCCGCTGCACTGCCAGCTCTCAGTCCTGATCTTTCCTTTCAAACCGGGTGCTTGTTCCCCACCACCTATCTCATGTCTGCTTCAGCCCAGCCGCCCTGCGCATCCTGTAGACAAGTGTGGGAGTGGGAACTCGGAGGCTTCACAGAGAAAAAGGTGGCAAATAAGAGCCCCCAGATCCCTGCATCTTCAGTCGGGCAGTATTAAAACCTCTCTGGACTTTGGCTGCTTGGCCTCGTGCTTGGGTTTGGCAGTGCAGTTCTGCTTAGCCTTGGGTCTGATGAAACTGCCATTAAAACCCGTGTCCGCTTGGCCACCCCACTCGGACAGGCTGTTTTAAAACCTCCCCCCACCCCCATATTTCCAGTCCTGATTCATTCCAGCTCTGCCTAAAGCCCAGCCTCTGGCAGGAAAGGCAGCTGAATGCAGTCACCTCCAAGTCCGGTTAACTGCAGGTTGCTTTGCTGCGCTTTGTCACACGATCATCAAAAAAGTTCAAGTGTCCGTCACTGAGTCTGATAAGGGCCAAAGAAAACAAACTGGCAATCAGAAGGAAGGGTTAAATGTGAATAATTCCCAAAAGAAACCAAAAAAGTGCCAGGATGTGAAAGTATCGGTGAAGAAAATATAAATGAATGGGTTAAAGCTGACATTGCAGATTCAGGATACGAGCTACGAAGTGATGTGGAAATAGCAGAATCTACTAGTGAAGAAGTGGAAAGCAGTAAAAGTTAAAACAGTGAGTAAGAAGAGGTGGCACCAAACAATAACATTTCACACACAGAAGCAGTTTTGACAGGGCAGGGAAGTATCTGAAGGAACAAGCAGGCACTAGCGGAAAAGACATTTCGGCTTGGATGGCAATGCAAAACAGTGCACTCAAAAAGAAGAGATGACACATTTAGCAGAAACTGATTAATGACTACTTTAAATGGTAACCACATCTCCATCACACCCATCCTGAATTAAAATCCAAAATATTTCAGTTTGTCATATAGCATCCTTGTTAACAAAGTACTTCAAAAGGCAAGGCCTTTGTATTATACTGTATTATCAGATAAATACAAACAAATAAGTACTTTTTTGGTTATTGCTTGTTACTGCTTTCATATAATTTCACCAATACTGAATCAATATACAAAAATTTCAGGTTTTAGCACAGAGGCCATTTTTGGAGGTTATCAGTCAACTACATGTTTCTGTAACCACCTAGAGGTCTGATCCACTTGGGGCAGCTACCCCCACTTGGGGCAGTTGTTTGGTCTTCAACTGCATTTTGTGTTGATCCCTTAGAATATATGCTTAACAAAAAATATTAAACGATGTTTGGGATAAAGTACTCATTTATAGTTGGTTGGCTATTCATTTCATTTAGATGTGTCTGAGCTTGTTGCTTCAGTTATAACAGATTCTGCAGCTTCCCTTCCAGCTAGTAATCCTTCCAGCTGCAGGTTTCCCTCAATAGCTAACTCATAACTTGAGGCTTTCCTTTGTTACAGTCTAGACCAGTGGTCTCCAAACTTTTTTGATCGCACACCCCATCAGTAACAAATTTTTGAGCACGCCCCCCCAATATGTGTATATTTATATAAATAGAAGTTCTAATATTTTCTTCCCGCACCCCAATGGATTGTCTCGCACACACCCCACTTTGGAGACCACTGGTCTAGACCAGGGGTGGGCAAAATGTGACTCGCAGCCAGATGCAGCCCACCAGGCCATTCTATTCAGCCCACGGGACTCCTAAAAATTTAGAAAATGAATATTTATCTGCCCCTGGCTGCCTGTCATGCAGCCCTCAACGGCTTACCAAAACTCAGCAAGCGGCCCCCTCCACCCGAAATAATTGCCCGCCCCTGGTGTAGACAGGCATTCAAGTTTTACATCCCTGAATGTCTGTTCAAGGCCACAAAGTGACAAAAGTTTGCTCAGTTAGGTCATCAGTAGGAGCAACCATGCAAACTGTTTTTGATCTGATAATGTTTTTTTCCAAACAATCTAGAATGAAGTATTTGAAAAGGGAGAAAATTCAAAATGTTCCATGTTTTTTGCTTTTGGCTGCCTAGCTGCCTAACTATACAACCATCTTCACAGGAAAACCTAGGGCAGGGGGATCCCAAACTGTGGTACAAGTACCCTGGGGGATATGCAAGACATATCTGAAGGAGTACACGGAAGAAATTGCATGGCAGATTTAAATTTTGTTATTACAATAATTGGTATTTAAGGGGTTAAAATATAAAATATATGCCAGTAGGGGTATGTGGGCAGCTGGTAAATCTAGAAGGGGGTACTCAATAAGAAAAAGTTTGAGTGCCTCTGACCTAGGGGAGTTGCAACAGCAAACTGACAGATCAACATGACTGTCATGAGTTGCTGTCTTGGCTTTTAGCAGAAAACAGGAAGTTTAGACTATCCTGTGCTCTGAGTCCCCCAGTTTGTGCTGAGAAGCTGTGACAAATAAATTTGGTACAGTCGTCTAGTTCAGTAGTCTCCAAACTTTTTTGATCATGCACCCCTATCAGTAAAAAATTTTTGAGCATGCACCCCCAATACATACATCACAATATGCTGAAAGCGAACAAACGAGTGTGGGCGCCACTGTTAACCCCTCCGCATTGTGAAACTCCCACTCTTCCCTCAGGATACCTTGCGTACCATACGTGACACGTGACATTCTGACATATGGGCGCCAGTGTCAATCTGAATATTAAATATTAGTAAAGCTTAATTTCTTTCTTATTTTTTTAGATAAAAAATAAATAGAAATAGAAATTCTAATATTTTCTTCCCGCACCCCAGTGGATTGTCTTGTGCACCCCACTTTGGAGACTACTGGTCTAGCTGGCAAACTGGATATAAAATATGAAAACAAAACTCTTAAGTGAGTGAATACATGCTGAGTAAATAACTGACAGGAAAAGGTTATTGCATTTGGAGTAACAATGGAACAAAATAAATACGTTTTTCTGTCACATCTGCTCAATATATACCATATAGCATTAAATGAAAGGGTCTGCATTTATTGATCAACATGGGCACTATTAAGCTACTTTTTTTTGAAAATTTGTTTTTATCATCTGTTTTTTCCCCAGTTTTGCGAAGGCCCCCAGTTTTGTGTTTATGGTCCCCCTAATTTTCCTGAATTCCTTTGTGAAATTGAGTTGAACTAACTTTACTGTTAGAAATGTAGAGGATATGCATGAATAATTAAATGCCTTTGTCAGGTTCAGAATTGGCAGTAATATACAACCAAGTTGACAACTAATTCCAGTATCAATTTACAAGTCATAACATCTTTCATCCATGGATTCAGTTTTCCTTAGTGAAACTTCACAATACTACTCTTGTGTGTAGGCTTAACACTTACCTATCTGAGCAAAGATTCTGAAGAAAGGCATTTAAAGAGACTGATCTTGACCTCAGAAAACAGCAAATCTTGTTGCAGACAATTGTTGCAGAACAAAAAAAATGTTTGTAGAAATGCACAAATCTGTAATTGCTTATATGTCCTTTTTTGCCAAATAGTTTGAAAATATTTGCAGGGTCGTAAGCAACAAATGATAAACATGTTATAACTACTGAGCCCTTGACTTCTGTTTATACACTGCACACAATACATGCAAATCAAAATTGCCCATTATGGGCAATTAATAGCATCACTTATTTCTGTTCTCATGTCCTTCGTCCTTAATGTTCTTTCCTTGCACTCTTTCTTGCTTCCTTTTACCATATCTCTTCTTGCACTTGGAGATCTCCCTTCCTTCTCTCTCGAATACAAAACTTTGCTGTCCTTCAAATACCTTTTTAATACCAATTATTCTAATGGTGATTTAGTATCATACTGAACAAGTGTAATCAATCCTACTCTACTGAACATTGTGGCAACATTCCAATTTTAACCACATTAAGCCTTGAGTCTGAAATTAAAACAGCTACCAAAAAATTATTCTCCACACCGTGTTTTGGTCGTAAGATTGCAGTCCTAAAATGACCTCAGGCACTCGATGCCTGCATAGAGCCTCACAAACATCCGCACATATGTGGCCCTACCCACACAGAGCTTCTTGCAAAAAGAAAAAATGTATTATCGTAAGGACAGAACTGTTCATGATTTATAATGTAATCCTGAGACACTGAGCTACTGGTGACATCTGTGGGAGTTGATAACACAGTTCCTTACAGGATCGTGTTCTTGTTAGGCTGTTGATGGGGATTTTGTCTTCAACTGTGTTTTGTAGGGTATGCACGCTGGCACTACTTAGGAAAATGATTTCCTTCTTTCAGAACAAAATATTTTAACAACTATCTTTTCTTCTCAACATAAAAGCTTCAAAAGTATAATCAGATACTAAATAAAGCAGGAAGCAACATGGAAGCAAAACCATGCCCAAACTACTACGAGGACCTGAAGATCACAATGCAAAAGATTTTACCTGTCTTCAGTACCATTGGGAGCCCACTGAAACTAGTAACTAACAGTTCATCTGATATAGGTTTTAATCTGATACCACTTGTTTTTTGTAAGTTGTAGCACACATACCTTTGCGGACACATACCTTTAAAAAAAAAAAAAGAAAATAATCTGTCCTTGGGAATAAAACAAATGGAGTAGCTGATTATCCATTGAGGACAGAAAGGTATTCTTAACACATCCATTCACAAACACTGCTTTTTAAGATACTCCTCAGTCCACCACCTCTTTTGATTCCTCTTTTGCTATTGCCTAAACCTAATACAGAGTAAGTATTTCTGAATTAGAAGGAAAACTCTGTGTATAGTTTTTAAATTTCAGAAATAACTTGTCTCTAAGATGTTAACAGGATTTATACGAATTATGTAGTTTTTAAGGGGGCAATGGCTTTTTTTGCTATAGGAACCTGATGGCATGTTAAACAACAAGAATCTTTCATAAAGGCATTCTTCAATATTTCCCCTGCAAAAGTTAGCAAATAAATAAAAAGGAATTTGTCCTCTGCAGAATCAGTGTGCCAGTTTTGAAGAAAATGTTTGCTAAATCTAGCCATTAAAGATTGGAACAGATTTTTAGCTAAGTTTGATGCCAACAACACATCCTTGATGTAACAGTTGCCTTCAATGTCATTACAATATTTTATAATACATGCAAGGCATAGTGCATGGAGTAGATTGCAAGATTGGGAATCAGCTTTTCAACACCAAGAAAAACGTTATCCAAAGGACAAGAAACCCTTTTCACAACTGAGAATAACTTAATGAGTGTCACCTTTTGATAATCTAGTGGTAAACTCTTAGCTTTAGAAAGTTTAAGAACTTGCTGTTAAATGTCAACTGTGGCTCACAGCTGCAGACTATCGAAATACTTATAGAAAAAGATAACATTAAGGTAGATCACAACAGCATTTTGGGTGAAAAAGACAGAACAAAGGAAATACTGACTGTTACAGTTGTAAAAATCATACCTCAAACTAGACTGTGTGCCAATCTCTTCATATTTGTATACAGTAACATTAACTTAACATTTAAAAAAATAACCACAGATGTTGGTGCCTTAACTTCAAGGTCCCCAGCTTGATACTTCCTTTGTCTAAATGCTAAACACTTCTGTCTTTTAGTGAAAACGATGGGAACTGTAGGTTGGGCACATGCAAATTGAAACATCCTATAAGAGTCTGTAAATTATTAGAGCCTTAGGTTTTTGCATCTTGTTCCCCTTTCCACCTTACACTGGAAAAACTAGCAATAGGAAAAATGAATTTATATTGTATATTGTGATGAAGCTAAAAACCCAAGTAGTTTTCTTCAAAAGGGGAGGTGGTTTCCAGTACCTGTACATGTAAAAAAAGTCATTTGCCCACATTTTTCTGAGTTATACCATGGCCCCCTCCCTAACTTGATTTATTAAATCTTATGGGTCAAAACATGCAAATATGTCTACTACTTAGTACGGTGCTTCATTTTGGGAGAAATTCCAGGAAAGTCAAGTATTTGCAAAGTCACATCCTTAGGCTGCAACTTCTGCAGACAAGGACTGTCTATATTTCTGGTACAAAATCTTGCTGATACTAGGCAAACATATAAATTAAAATGTGTAGGTTTTAGACAGCTATAGTAGGACAGAATTTGTTCGTTGCACCTAACTAAGAAGAGTTGTGGTTTGGACCAGCTGTACTGGAAACTCCAAGTGTGTATTTAAAGTTCAGTGTACTTGTTCCTAAAAAGTCAGGGCACGTTTGTAAAATTCCCCTGCACGGTGCATTCATTATACATGTTTGTTTAAAAGGGAGACGGGAAGCAGTAGGGGTGAATGCAAGGGTCAGTTTGACCTCAGCACTAATGTCTGATAATGTAGAAATCTGAGATCCAGGTGGATAATGAATCTGCAGCCAAAATCATAGCTGCCTCTTTTGAGGAGAGTTGACTCTGCTGTTTTGGGAAGGAAAACTTTTCCGTAGTAAATAATACCCATGTAGTTGAAGCTTCCCATCACTGTCTGGTTGAAAACAGGATTCAGAGTTAGCAACATATTTTTTCCTGTAAAAAATGTAAAAGTCCTCCAAAGAGAAGTGAAACATGAAATCACATGCTTTGTGCTCATTCATCATGAAAAACAGAAACAGGAAATTATCATCACTGGTATTTTATAGATAGATAGACAGAGAGACAGATACACACACACACATTCCATAGCCTTTCAATTTGGGAATAAAATCAAAGGAGAAAACAAGAATGAAAGGAAAGAAATACATAATTTAATACTAGACTTCACACAAAAAACTCCAAAGCAGCACCTAATCTCTTGGAAAAGCTATTTCAGTGTGTTTTCAGTGTATTTATCAGTAACTTTCTGTGGATGTGTCTACGCTTGTGCTTTACTGGGCATTAGACTAATTTAATACACAGTAAACATCACGGACTACACATGCACCACCATTAGTGTACAGTAGATTAATTTATTCCATTGTATGATAGTCCCATCAGACACATGTACTAGCCTATGCCACAGTAAATCACTGTGCTTATTAAACACACATGTAGATGGTGACACTGGGATTAGTTTACTCAGGTTCAGATTGAGCCAGAGTATATTCAGTCACATTAATTCCACATGTAGACACACCCTGTTAAGGTAACAGGCCTCTGATAACAAGACTAAGCACCCTTTCCATTTGACAGGGAAAAGAGATAAGATATCCCTCCTGATTTAAAGGGATCAGTCTGGCTGACAATAAACAGGCAGACAACCCACAGATCTGATTTCCTAAGCATGACCAGTTCTTCCCTGTCCCCATATTACCACCTACCTTCCGGAACCCCTTTGCCTCCATTTCCAGATGGGTAGGTTGGGCTGGCAAGGAAGTCCCAAAGCTCTTCCAATTAATTTCTTTCCTCAGTAGGGGTGCATACACACTTGAATAATTATAGTTTACATAACACTAAATAATTACAGAGTTTATATCACTGAATTTGCACTGTATGCCATTTTCTGACCTATAACAGCAGCATAGATCTTGCCTGGGCCACTCAAGGGATTAAATACATTTTTATAAAGGATGGATGTTCTGTTCCTGCCAGGTGTAAACCAAGCTTCTCTCAATCTTTTTTATTGCAACATCCAGAATTTGTTCAATACAAGCACAAAGATGATCCAAGTGCAACAGATACCATAGTGACATTCATTTATTGATTGTGGGGATATCTATGTATTCAACGTATAATATCCCTTCCCATTTAAAGGGATCAGCCTGGTTGACAATAAACAGGCAAACAACCCACAGATCCCATTCCCTAAGCATGACCAGTTCCCTCCCTGCCCCCATATTACCACCTAGTTTCCTGAACCCCTTTGCCTCCATTTCCAGACAGGTAGGTCTGGCTAGGAGGTAGTCCCACAGCTCTTCCAATTAATTTCTTTCCTCAGTTGGGGTGCATACACACTTGCTAACTTTCTGACTGTTAAGCCAACTTAACTTTTGAAAGTTGACTTAACTGTCTCTGCTACATACCCAGAGTTTACTTAAATGCTGCACAAGATAATACACCCCCAAGGTGTATTACTTTGACTTGCATTATTAGCTAGGTCCACTTAGGTCATCAGATGGCTGCAACCATGTTAGGGATCTGTACCTGTGTATGGTCCAACATAGCTTCATTTGACTTAGTTAAGTCACTTATTTTAAAAGTCGGCTGAGCACGTGTGTAGACAGGACTCTAATTGGTGCGGTGGAAAAGCCCTGCAGCCTGTGCAGTAACAGACTGATGTTATACTGGAGGAGAGCTGAGAAGCAGCTGGCGTTTCTGCCACGCGGGGCGGGAGCGAGATTTGGGGCCGGCAGTCTCACAGGCGGGCGCACTCGAAGCTTCGGGGCAGCTGTGGCGGGAGCCTCTGCCCTGTCCCAGGAGGCGAAAGGCGGGTCCTGTGCCGCGAGGGGGCGCCGGGGTTTCTGTTTCAGGCGACGACGTGCGGGCTCGCAGGTCCGCAATGAACACTCGCGGGCGGGGACCCCGCACGCCCCGGACCTCATCCGTGAGCCGCCTTCGTCGCTGCTGGGAGCGACACTCGCCGCAGGGCCCATACAGTGAAGGGCAAGGTACAAGTCGGGCTCCGGGAGTTATTTCAGGCACCGGCCGCGCCAGCTCGGAGCAGCTGAGCTAGACTCGCCCGTGCCGGGCAGGCGGCAGCGGCAACCTTCCTGCAGCCCCCGCGACGAACCGGGTCACTGCTGCCCCCGCGCAGGAGCGAGTGTCGCCCCCGCCCAACCGTGGCTCACAGAGGTGTGGGGCGTTCTGAGCCACATGATGTTGCTCGGCCCTGGGGGAGCGTCCTATTGGCTGCCGGCAGCGGGCCCGCCCCTCCTCCGGTTCTGATTGGCTCTTGTCGCTGCCACTCGAGGCGGCGCCATAAAAGGGCGGGTCGGGCGAAGTAGGCACAACAAAGGGCAGGCGCGCGCCGGGTGACGGGTGTTTGTGACTGGTGCGTTCAGCCGGCCTGAGCCACCGGGCCCGCCGAGCCGCCAATGAAGTGTGAAAACTGCACCAAAAAGGTGAGCCGCGTCTCGTGATTTCCTCTATCTCCTCCCCGCTTCCCAGACCTCAGCTGCCCTTTCCCTCCGGGGCTGGCTCCTGTTTGCTCCAGGGGACTGCAGCGCCTGCGCCTCCTCCCCAGGGATACGGGCCGCTGGCTTCGTCCTCCTGTCCCTGCCAGCCCCGTATGGGGATCGTGCGTGTCCGTCCCTCCAGGCCCGCGCGTGCCAGCTGTGTTTTGGATTAGCCTTATTTGACTTGTTTTCTTCCTTTTTGGCACCGTGCAGTGGTTTGGAGGGTCGTGGGGTGTTTGTATGTTTGTTGCTATTGTATTTACTCAAATGTAAGACAACCTCCCAGTCAGCATTGGGTGGTAAGCTCCTCACTATAGGATGGTATATGGGGACACCTTGTGATTATCTGTTGTCAAGCATAAAACTGCTGCCAGAAACAGGAAGTGCTCAGTTGTGGAAACCTTGTTTGAAGGGGATTGAAGGCAGCCAGCACTGAGCACCTGGCCTGTGTGGGGTAAACATGCTGATGGGAGCTTCTTTCTCTCTCCAGATGGGTTGCACTAACCTGTCCTTGTGACTTTTGCACTTCTACCCTAGGTGCTCCACAGCCTTTTGGTTTAGACCAAGTAAGGCTAGGAGGCTTCTGGACCAGGGGTGTGCACAAAAGATGCCACCTGGGGGGGGGGGGGGAACCTGATGGGAACTGTCTTTAAAAGCCAGACCAAAAAAAAGACAATAATTGCTCCCTCAGGGGAAACTGGCAGTGGGCCTGGAGGTACTGCAATACCAGGCTCCCACCAGGAGGGCTATCGCTATCTGTGACATTCTCCTCTTGGTGCTGAAAATGATCAGTCTTTTGGCCAAGATGAAGCAAGTTATTACCTGGCAGGGTAGTATGGTACTGGTTCACATAATGTTTTGCTTGGATCCCTTTATTCCTGACCTTCTT
>NW_017728928.1:16025244-16030446 GCF_001723895.1 Crocodylus porosus
GGGGGGATTTCTTCCCTAGCTTGCTCCTTTGGTCTCTTGGCCAAGGGCAAGTAAGACTTGGGGGCATCTGAACCCCAGGATGTCTGAGGTCTGCTCAGTCTATGGGATTTGGCTAATTTGGCCTGAGACATGACACTTTAAAAAATGTGTGTGTAAACATGCTGTTTAAAAGGGTATTCCTGTGCTGAAACTTGCACCAATTTCAAAAAAAGTAAAGTGCCACAACTTTACCTGAACTAAGTCTATGGGTACCTGTAGGAAT
Organism: Crocodylus porosus; assembly: GCF_001723895.1. Classification (NCBI taxonomy): domain Eukaryota; kingdom Metazoa; phylum Chordata; order Crocodylia; family Crocodylidae; genus Crocodylus; species Crocodylus porosus. The sequence goes on from NW_017728928.1 coordinate 16,025,507, forward strand.
TTGCCTGTATACAAACATTGCTCCTCACTTCCATGTGTTTTATACTACAATGCAAAACAGGTGACTTTACCAACTGTGATTGGTGCAATAGTAAGGATACTGGAAAATGCTGCTTTACATGCAGTGAAGTACATCATACAAATTTTAGATCCTGCAATTTTTTGAACTTCAGCTTTTGTCTTTTTTTCTTTGTGTGTGTTTTGTTTTTCTTGATGTTATGATCTGTTTTAGGAATGTAGTAAGAAGCAGAAAAATGATGACAAGCAAAACGCACCTGTTGATACCCTAAGCTCAAATGATGATGAGGAGGTAATGTTCCTTTTTAAAACGTTGTATTAATCATTTTTTGTCCTGTATTCTGTGCCCTTTTTTCCTTTGGAAAAGAATTAATATTTTAGAGTAAGATGGATAGAGATATATAATCTATTGATAGACAGCTATAGTATTAGTCTAATTGGAGTGGGGTGTATTTCTTATAAACCCAAATACCAACTGTCAGAATTATCCACAGGAAATAATCTAGAAGAGACATGGGATAGGGATAGGCCTGTTTCTTGGTGGGGGAGAACCTGGAGAGAGTGCTCAATGCCCAGAACTTTTGGTCTCCTCAGTGGGATATGAGGGTACTCAGTACCTCCTAAAACCTGAACCCATCATTGCTGGTTCCTTAAGGAACTGGAATTAAAAACAGAACAGATAGCAGTGATGAACTTTTAAATTAGCTTCTCAGAGTCAAAATTCTGTAAGTTTTTACTCAAACCTGAAATGAGTATTTAAAAAAAAAAAAAGAACTTGTACTTGTTCCTAATGGATTTGGGTCAAGGTTTTTAACAGAATGTTCCTTGAATAAATGTTTAATAATTATAAAAATGACTTTCACCTTCTGCTTAACCAGATAATTAAAATAACAGTGTTCCTCCTTCTGCCATCTGCCAGCATTTTTATTCTGAGGCTGACTTGATCCTTCAAGGGTCTAAAAACCCTCATCTGAGTGGATTGAGATAACAAACCCCAAACTGTCAAATCCTTACTCACATGCACAATCCAAATGAAGACTATTGGACTACTTGTTTAAGTAAAACCTCTTTATACTGGTAGACGCCTGGATCATTTGAAGTACACATGGGTGGCAAACTGGCTCCAGGGGTGCACCCAGAGGGTGGTGGTGAATGGGTTGATGTCGACCTGGGGGGGAGTGGGCAGCGGAGTCCCCCAGGGCTCAGTCCTTGGGCTGGTGCTGTTGCCATAGATCTCATACTTAAAGTTTAATAAATAACATTGTTTCCCTGGAATGGGTCTTATTGACTGGAAGAACTTTTTTTCAAGCAGTGTGGCAGTATCTCTGGAGTGAGCAGTTTTGTGTTTGTAGACCAAATAACAGAACCACTTTTGCAGCTTAAATGTATTGGTGCAAAGATCCTCAAAGTTATTCACCAAGCTTTCTTTTATTTTCAGAAAAATGAGTTCCATAAGTTGGCTAATGCTAAAATATTCCTTAGTGACTGCCTAGCTTGTGACAATTGTATGACATCTGAAGAAGGAGTTAGGGTTTTCCAACAGAATCAGAAAGAGCTCTTCCGCATACTCAACCTTAACAAGGTAAGTGACAAAAAGCATGCAGTGTTTTATGAGAGAGGGAGGATTTGATAGAATGACTAAGCAATTCCTTTCCCCAAGGCAAGTAATGTTCAGTATAATCTAATCTAACAAATCAGGGTTCCCTGTGAAGAGGAAGTGACTACTAAAGTTGACCTGAGTAGTATAGCATTTAAAGCATTTTGGCGTTGAGACAATGTCATACCCATGAAACTACGTTTTAGGAGAGATAATGTAGCTACACATCTAAAATGTTATTTGAAAAAGCATTGTTACTCCATGGCTGTAATTGTTGTTAAATATACCCTTCTGGAGCTCTTAAGGAACTTCTTTTTTTAGTTTTATAGCATGATTATACTAAAGGTGCAAAATCAGTGATCAGAACCTGAGGCTTGTTTTCTTTTTAAATTGGAACTGATTTGAGTGTGGGAAAGCCCTGAATATTTTTCAAACCTAACTGAAATATCTTTATGGGGGAGGGGGGAGAACCTCAGGTTCCCTTTCCTCTTGCAACTCCTTGCCCCTCCCCCCTCTAAAAGAAAGGCATAGTGATAAGTTCTGCCTCTGTACTGTATAAAAGCTGACCTTTTTTTCTGCCAAGTTCTCTGGTAGCCTTTTATAATAAGATCAGCAGATTTTGAGTACCATCTTCAGTACTGACTTAAGTACCATTCCAGACTGTTGTACTCTCACCCAATAAGCTCTAGCTATTTTTTTTTCCACCTGTTGAAGGTATCTAAGCATTTTAAATGTGAATAGTCTTTTTAAGAAAAATTGTTCCTAGATGCCTTCTTAGAACTGCTGATTCTCTACAGATAGTATGTTATGACTGTGCATAATGTAGAATCATTGTTACCTTCTATCCCTAATTTCTACCTAGTCACCTGCATTCTTCTACTGCAGGATTTTTCCATGATATCTCCTCTTGCTTGTGCCTGTTTTAACTTTTTTCACTAGTACTAGTGAGGAAACCATGATGGACATTATGTCCCCATGGGGACAGTGTGTGGTGTTTTCATTACTCATCAGTCTTTCTTCAGAGTCACTTGATTTGTGCTTAGAGTTGTGGGCTGGGTTGAGTTGCATTAGTTGGGTTTCTTGAAGGCTTCCAGTTCTGCTTAAACACATTTTCAATAGGAGTTTAAGTCAGTGCCCTTGAATATTTTGTAGGATCAAATCCTTAGACTGTAGACTCGGATCTCCACACTTGACACATGTTTAAGACTAACATTTGCAGAAGTGTCTAGTTAACAGCTAGAGCATATACAACTGTCTGCAAAACTGACAGCATCAGGCTTTCTCCTGGTATGTCATTTCTGTAAGTGTGGTCCTTGGGGCAAGGGTAGCATTGTCCTAGCAAGGATAGGTCAACAGCAGCAACAACTTCTGCTGACTTACTGCTTAGCATTGAGAAAATCAGAAAGAAGAGCCATCTAATTTTGCAAAAAGAAACATAGTTGCTTAACAAGGGTTTTTCGTTTGTTTAAAGATGGAGAAGTTTTGAGGAGAGGATGATGAGGAACCTTTTTAAACTGTTATCCACCCATTTGTTGGATTTTTGGGAACACTTCTTTGTTTTGTTTTCCAGAAATGTGATGTCTCAAAACACAAAGTTTTGGCAGTGTCTATATGCCCTCAATCATTGCCTTATTTTGCTGCTAAATTCAATATCTCTGTAAATGATGCAGCCAAGAGACTTTGTGGCTTTCTCAAAAGTCTCGGTAAGTCCAAATGAATTATTATGGTGGGAAAATGCAATGGGGATACTCTAGATGAGGGGTGTCCATACATAAGGTCTGCAGGCTGGATTCAGCCCACAGTGTCCCATCATCTAGGCCCTGGTGCTGCCACTGGGTCTGATCCAGACCCGTATGGCATGCACCTGTGTTGGGACCAGATCTGGCTCACCAGCCCCCTCTCCTAAAGGGGGAAATAACTTATTCAGTGCTCCGTCTGGGTACTGCACTATGTGCCTGCAGAGCTAGATGAGTTTGACATCCGTACTCTAGATTGCTTCTTTGGTTCCTTCAGAGAATTCTGCTCTATTGCATAGCCGTGCAGTTTTTCAGTTCTAGAATTAAATGTAAACTTATGTATTCTCTAATCGTTGTTACAACAGCTATTGTAGAAAGTCATTGAAGTTGTTGGAGAGCTGGTGTGGGGAGCAAATTTTAAAGATGCTCCTGATGTATCTTTCCATGTCACATTGTTTCTAATTCACGTTTTTGTTTCTTTTGATTTGTCTCTGTCTCTATCATGCATGCACATGTTTGGACTGTTGATACGAATTCTGAGCAGACTTGGAAAGGGTAATAGACTGTAATTCCCCCATCTTATTTTATTGTAGTGCAAATTGGTCCTGTTTGGACTAAGGTAGCTTTTCCATCAGGAAAAGGCTCATTCTTCTTTCGTGAATGTACAAAATCAGACTTCCAGCCCTTCTGCTCCCCACATCTTGAAAGTTTAAATTTCAGAACTGGAAGCTCCTAAGACTACTTTTGGATAAAGAAGGCTCAAATGAGCAACTAATGGGTAACTCAAAAGAGGAATATAGAATAGAAGGTATTATCATACTCCACTGTACAGATAACTGATGAACAGTCTGCAAGCAGTGCTAAAATGGTTCTGATCAAGAAAAATTAACCTGGAAAAATAGCAGGAATGCTGTGGAGAGAGGATTTATCTCTTCCCTGTTTAGAGGTAGATTAGAACCCTAGATTTTTGTAGAGAACTAATATACTGAATGGTCTCTCTTGGAGCAGGGCATTGCAAATGCAGAAATCCTAGGGCTTTTTGGCTTTTTGGGAAGCAGAATTACATTTTCCTCCTTATATGGAAGAAGACTTATAGCTGGGCTTAAGCCCACCTATAGGACTTTCAGGGGGGTTTTATTATCACTATGGAACATAAATTTAAAGTCATGTAGTACACAGAAAAATGTGTCCTGGAAGCAAGGTGGCACCATTTGGTGAAACAGTTATAAATTGCAGAAGTTTGGAGAGAGAAGTTGTTGCTAACAGTTTTCTTCTTTTTTTTTAAGTGGTATTTCTAGGTCTTAATCTGGAAATATGGCATCAAATAAAGGGAGCATTATTGTCCCATCTTGGTACTGTAACATGGGAACCTTTGCTCAAGGTAGATGCAAAAGGAAGCCCTAGCTATGAGTAATTGACCTGAAGGAAACTGGGAAGTTTACTTCTTGAAGACATTCAGAATAATAATGCTAGGAATTGCTTCCTAGCTGTGAGGTGTAATACCACACTGAGTCCAATGGATTAAAGTGAAGGCAAGATTTTCACCCTGTAACACTTGCTTGAAGAATTTTTTTTGTTTTGTTTTGTTTT
>NW_017728928.1:16030587-16034301 GCF_001723895.1 Crocodylus porosus
AGTCCTGCTTCCTTGCTAGTTGAAATAAAAACCTTCTCCAAGGATTGCTTTCTTAATATTAAAACGCTGCTTTGTCTTGTACAGAAGAAATCTTAAACTCTTATGATATATATTATGGCAGAGAGAGCTTTAGTATACCTATAGCTCTTAATATTTGCAGCGAAGGAAAAATAGTTTTTTACCACAATACTTTTTCACATAACTATTGTGTGCAACTGGTTTTTTTCCCCCCCTCACCCCCCTTCCTTTTTAATGAAGGAGGCTTTTCTGTTTAAAGGGACACTTAAAATATTGATTTATCTCCAGTTTTTTCCTTTTTGAAATGACTTTCACAAATAATGTAAAGCTTTTTTTAGGCTCAGTGATGGCCAGTAGTACACAAGTGTATAGGAGCACAAGGTAGGCCAGAAGATTTCATAGATGTTAGGGCTGGAAGGGACCTCGAAGATCAAGTCCAGCCCCCTGCCCCAGGGGCAGGAAGGTTGGCTAGGGTCGAAGTATCCCAGCAAGATGAGCATCTAAGCATTTCTTGAATGAATCCAGAATAGGTGCCTGTACCACTTCTGGAGGGAGCCTGTTCCAGTTCTTGGGGGTGGGAGAGGCCCAGACAGTAAAGAAACTTTTTTTTTTTCTCCTTACATCAAACCTAAAACAGTCTTGTAAGAGTTTGACTTTTTGGTCCTGGTTTTTCCTTGGGAGTGCTCTGGTGAATAGATGTTCCCTCCAGATCCTGATGCACACTCCTTATGTACTTATAGGCAGCCACCAGGTCCCCCCTGAGTCTGTGCTTTTTCCAGACTGAAGAGTCCCATGGCTGTTGGCTTCTCTTCATAAGGCCTATTCTCTTGCCCTCTGGTCATGGGCATGGCTTTCCTCTGGACTCTCTCCACCTTCTCAACATCCTTCTTGAATTGTGGAGCCCAGAATTGGATGCAGTACTCCAGCTGCAGCCTCACCAAGGCTGAGTACAGTGGGAGGATGACATCCTGAGACTTACTTGAGAAGCATCTGTGGATGCAAGTCAGGGGTTTGTTTGCTTTACCAGCTGTGACATCCTGTTGGTGGCTCATGTTCGTCTTGTGGTCAGTCATGACCCCCAAGTCTTTCAGCAGTAGGGCTAGCAAGTGTAGCACTGCTGAGCCTGTAAGTATGCTGCAGGTCCTCCCCACCCCCTCCCGAGTATTGAAAGTCATCAGGTTTGTGTCTGCCCACTTACTAAGTTTATCCAAGTCGGCCTGGATCGCTAGCCTGTCCTCAGGTGTGGGCACTGCCCCAAAGTTAGCCAGTACGCTTCTTACACCAATGTCCACATCGTTGATAAAGATGTTGAAGAGAACTGGTCCAAGGACAGAGCCTTGGGGGACGCCACTGGTCATGGAGCACTGCCATCGAACTCTATTCTCTGGGTCTGAAATCGGAGCCAATTTCCCAGCCATTGGACTGGTGTACCCAAGGCCACAGTTGGCCAATTTTTCCATGAGGTCATGGGACACCAGATCAAAGGCTGCTTTTTTTTTTTTTTTTTAAGTTCAGATATATGATGTCAATCTCTTCTCCCTTGTCAAACATGCCTTGATGCACATCTGTATCTTACATGTATAAATATGTAGGCACATGAAGCAGTGGCAGGTGGGCCCACTGCAGGGATATAAATCTATACAGAAAAGTAGGAGTGTACTTTAGAATACTAGTTTTAAAACAATACTATTTTTTTTCCTTTAAAAAAATCACTGCCAGTAATCCTGATGGTTTTTTGAGCTAACTTATACTGTTTGCTTTTTTTTACTATTAAGTACATGTCAAAAGGCAAGGAAGTATGTTTTCCTCTAACCCTGAACTACTAAATCAGTAGGTTTTTTTTTTTTTTTTTTTTTTTTTTTTTTTTTTTTGTTTAATAGATCTGATACATGCTTAGCCATGTGCTTCCCACTATTATTAAAGGAGGCTGCCAGTGTTACAACTGTATCTAAATCTACTGGGCAAGGAGGCTTTGTACACTATTTCACTGACAACCCTGGACTATAGAAAGTCTGTGATATGATGAATTAATTCTTAGAATATTATTCTCCTCTTCTTTGTTTTGTTTCAAGGGGTACATTATGTATTTGACACCACTATAGCTGCTGACTTCAGCATCCTGGAGAGCCAGAAGGAATTTGTGCAGCGCTATTGCCAACGGAACCAGGAGGAGCATGCCTTACCGATGTTTGCCTCTGCTTGCCCTGGTGAGAAATCAGTCCCTGAGTGCAGCCCAGAGTAACCTTATGTAGACTGCTGTGAAAGTGGTGCAATTCCAGTTGGGTACCTTTTTATAGCTTGTAAAATGTTGGGCATTGTTTGCATGTTTTCAAAATCTTACAATGATCCTCCTATGTTTGACATAAGTCCCCAGTACCAATAGGGCTGTTTATCTTTCAAAACTCTTTATGAACATGGTGCTGGATCTGGCCCTGGCTCACATTTAAGCTGTGACAGTAAAAATGCATCTGAAGGGCAGAGGTCTGGTACTGCTGAGCCAGCCCAGCCACAGAAATGGACTTTACAGGCCAGAAGAGGGTGCGACCACATTGGATAAAGCATTTGCTGATTCGGCATACTCTCTGTGAAGGCAGATATGGGGACTGTAAACTGCTGGTTACTTCATTTTATAGATAAGAAAACTGAAGTATGGAGGAGCTTTAATGACTTGTCCAAGACCTCTGGAAAGGGGTGTGAGAGCAATGGTTAGCACTCTCGAGTTCCTGGCTCTCTCTGCCTAGAATACAGTGTTCCCCTACTAGATCATGCTTCTCTTGGATGCTTTAGCTGTGTCTTCTGTTTCTTTTTAATTTAACTTTTCCTTATTGAAAGGGACCATTGAAGGAGAACCTAGTTCTGTTGAGTACTTCCACTAAAAGTCATGGCTCCTATTACATCTTAGCACTTGTTACACACTCTTGTAAAAGGAAGCCATGAAGTGAAACTCTTGTTGACTGCATGATACAGAAAAAAGATGCTAGATACTTCCTGAGACGATGTTTTATGCCCACTATTGTCACAAGTAATACTTGCAATTACGAGAAGTAAAAGAAGATGGCAGTAGATAATGTTTTCCTTCCCCAGTCTTTACTTTCTGCCCTTGACAATATACTTTGTAGAGTCATAATTAGTTTCCCTGCATAGTCACCCACTCCTAATTGTACATATCAACAGAGCAGAAATAACATCTTCAGCAAAAATAGTATTTTGAAGTGCTTGGGTGTCTGATTTTTAAAAACTTGCATGAATTAAGTGGATTGTGTTGCTTAAGAGTACTTTTGAAAGAGCTGAAGGGTGAAGCAGAATGGCTAGCCTCTAGAAAGGGAAATGGCAACCCTCCATACTCTGCCATTGTCACTAATGTAAAATACTTGGGCAGATCACTTTTTTCATAGACTGATATCTTAAATTTGATACTTCTCTGCCATGTAAAGGAAAGTGTCTTTTTATCACATGGCTTGCTTCTGCCTGCCCTCCAGTAGATACTGAGAGAGGTGCAACTCTGAGATGCAATCTAGAAAAGAATGTCCATTCACTTTTTTTCCTGTTTTATGAAGAAAGTTGCAGTTGCCTTCTACATTCATAAGCCAACATCCTGTATGTGGTATTTGCCTGCAGCTTGCGAAGGTTAAACTAAAACAAAACCTTAAATGCTCAGGTCCATCTTTGTTTCACAGAGTTTAAAAGGAATGACTT